>NW_007090138.1:101474-137639 GCF_000164805.1 Carlito syrichta
TCAGCCTCCCAATGTGCTGGGATTACGGGCTGAGCTACCAAGCCCAGTCTCTAAGATCTATAGTTGATGTTCTATGTTTAAGTCTTTGATCCATTTAGAGTTGACTTTTGTGTATGGTGATAGGTAGGGGTCTTGTTTTAATCTTTTGCAGTTGTCAACCAGTTTTCCCAGCACAATTTACTGAATATGTTCTCCTCCCCA
The DNA here is from genome assembly GCF_000164805.1 of Carlito syrichta. NCBI lineage: Eukaryota > Metazoa > Chordata > Mammalia > Primates > Tarsiidae > Carlito > Carlito syrichta. The sequence goes on from NW_007090138.1 coordinate 101,676, forward strand.
GTGGTTGGTGGTGGAGGCTTTGTCCAAGATGAGTTGTTGAGAAATTGAGGTTTTGCTTCTGGAATCTCTATCCTGTTCCATTGCTCTCTATGCCTGTTCCTGTGCCAATACCAGCATGTTTTGATTATTGTAGCTTTATAATAAAATTTAAAGTCTGGAAGTGTGTGATACCTCCTGTTTTGTTTTTTGGGAGCTTTTTTGTTAGGGATTGTTTTGGCTATTCATGGTCGTTTATGTTTCCATATGAATTCCTGTATTGTCGTTTCCAGATCTGAGAAGAATGCTGCTGGTAATTTAATGGGTATTGCATTAAATCTGTAGATTGCCTTGGGTAGTATGGACATCTTAACAATGTTGATTCTTCTAATCCATGAGCAAAGAATATTTTTCCAATTGTTTGTAGCATCTTCGATTTATTTGAACAGTGTTTTGTAGTTTTCTTTTCTTTCTTTTCTTTTTTTTTTTTTTTTACGTTGGAGTCTCACTCTGTTGCCCAGACTAGAGTGCGGTGGCTGCTCCCAGCCACTGGAGTCTTGACCTGCTGGGCTCTGGAGATCCTTCCCCTCAGTTTTCCAAGTAACCAGAACTACAGGCGCACGCTACCATGCCCAAATAATTTTTGATTTATTGTAGAGATGAGGTCTCACCAAGTACCCCAGGTGGGTCTCGAACCCATGGACTCAGACAATCTACTTGCCTCAGCCTCCCAAAGTGCTGGGATTACAGGCTGAGCCACCAAACCCGGCCAATTGTCTTCTTTCTGTGCAAAAGTTTTTAGTTTGCACAATAATCCCATTTGTCTAATTTTGCTTTTGTCGCCTGTGCTTTTGAGATTATATCCAGGAAATCATTGCCCAGACCAATGTTATGAAGCTTATTTATATGTCTACTTCCAGTAGTTTCATAGCTTTGAGTCTTACATTTAAGCTTTTAATTCATTTCGAATTGAGTCTCTTTTCTTGTGAGGGATAAGATAATTCTTCTGCCTGCAGAGATCCAGTTTTCCCACATCATTTATTAAATAAACTCTCTTTTCCCCATTGTGTGTGCTTAACAACTTTGTAAAAAAAATTAGTTGACTATATGTGCAGATGGAGTTCTAAGGCCTTTATTCTGTTCCATTGCTCTATATGTCTCTTTTTTATGCCAGTACCATGCTGTTTAGATTATTATAACTTTGTAATATATTTTGAAGTCAAATAATGTGATGCCTCAAGCTTTGTCCTTTTGGTTCAATATTGCTGTAGCTGTTGGGGGTCTTTCACTTCATTTAAATTTTAGGATTTTTTTCTAATTCTGGGAAGAAGGTCATTGATAGTATGATAAGGATTGCATTGAATTTATAGATTGATTTGCATAGTATGAACATTTTCATAATATTAATTCTTCTAATCCATAAAAATGGACTATCTTTCCATCTGTTTGTGTCTTCTTCAATTTCTGTCATCAACGTTTTATAGTTGGCTGGGCTCAGTGGCTCAGCCTGTAATCCCAGCACTTTGGTAGGCCAAGCCAAGTGGATTGTCTGAGCCTATGGGTTCAAGACCAGCCCGGGCAACTTGACAAGACCTCGTCTCTACAATAAATCAAAAATTAGCCACATGTGGTAGCACGTGCCTGTAGTTCTAGCTACTTGGAAGGCTGAGGCAAAAGGATGACTGGAGCCCAGCAGGTCAATGCTGGGGTGGCTTGGCTGTGAGCGTGCTACTGCACTCCAGCCTGGGTGACAGAGTGAGACTCTAACTCATAAAGAAAAAAAAGTTTTACAGTTTTTCAGTGTACAGCTATTTCCCCTCCTTATTTAGATTTATTTCTAAGTATTTCTTTTTTAGCAATTATAAATGGGATGTTTTTATTTCTTTTTTAGATACAAAAATACTACTGATTTTTATATGCTGATTTTATATGCTGATTTCAACTTTACTGAATGTGTTTATCAGTTCCAATAGTTTTTTGGTGAAGGAAAAATTTAATTTCTCTTTTTACACCAAATTTGAGTGCCTTTTATTTCTTTCTGATGCCTAATTGCTCTAGTTTGGACTTCCAGTATTATGCTGAATGGAAGCGGCAAAAGTGGTCATCCATGTGTTGTTCCAGATTTTAGAGAAGATATTTTCAACTTTTCCCCCATTTAATATGAAGCTAATTGTGGGTTTGCCATATATGGCCTTTTTTTTTTTTTTAGTTACATTTATTCCATACCTAATTTGTTGAGACTTTTTATCATAAAGAAATGTTGAATGTCATTAAGTTCATTTTCTGCACCTATTGAAATGATCATATGGTTTTTGTCCTTCATTCTGTTAATGTGCCATATCACATTTAATCATTTGCATATGTGAAACCATCCTTGCATCCCTGGAATGAATCCCATTTCAGCAAGGTGGATGATCTTTTTAATGTGCTGTTGAACTGAGTTTCCTAGTTTTTTGTGGAAGATTTTGCATATATGTTCTTTAGTCCATTTGACCTTTATTTCTCCTTATTGTTGCTACTTCCTTGCCTGATTTTGTCATCAAAGTAATGCTGGCCCCATGGAATGAGTTTGAAACAATTTCCTCTCTTACAATTTTTTGGAATAGTTTGAAAATAACGTTCTTCTTTTCTAAGTATTTAATAGAACTCAGCAGTAAAGTCATCAGGTTTGGACTTTCCATTGATGGGATACTTTTCATTAATAATTCAATTCTCTTATTATTGATCCATTCAAATTTTCTGTTTATTCATAATTCAATCTTGGTAGATTTTAAGTGTCCAGGAATTTATCTATTTCTGCTAGATTATCTAATTTGTTGGCATATCATTGTTTATAATAGCCTCTGGTAGCCCTTTTTATTCCTATGGTATCCATTGTAATGTCTCCTTTTTCCCCTCTGATTTTATTTATTTGGGCCTATTTTTTTTCCTTAGTCTACCTAAAGTTTTATCAATCTTCTTCATCTTTTCAAAAAGCAAAAATGTATTGTATTGATCTTTTATTGATTGTTTAGAGGGTAGGTTTTTTTTTTTAGTTTTGTGTTTATTTCCAGTCTTATTCTTATAATTTCCTTCCTTACACTACTTTCGGACTTTGTTTTTGTTTTTCAAGTTCTTTGAGGTACAACATTAAGTTATTTGAGCTCCTTCTTCTTTTTTGATGCAGGTGCTTATTGCTATAAACTTCCAAGTACTGCTTTTGTTGTATTCTGTATGTTTTGGTATGTAGTATTTCTATTTTCATTTGTCTCCAGAGATTTTTTTAAATTTCCCTTTTGATTCATTGGTATTCAGAAGCATGTTGTTTAATTTCCATGTATTTGTAAAATTTCTGAAGTTCCTGCTATCATTAATTTCTAGTTCTATACCATTATAGTCAGAAAAGTTACTTAATATAATTTCAGTCTTCTTAATTTTTTTCACACTTATTTTGGGCCTAATATATGATCCATCCTGGAGAATGTTCCAGGTGTAGTTGTCAAAACTACATTTTCTTCCATTGTTGGGAGAAATGTTCTGTAAATGTCTGTTACATCCATCTGGTCTAGAATCCAGTTGAAATACAATGCTTCTTTGTCGATGTTCTGACTGCCTGATCTGTTCATTGCTGAATGAGGTTCTTGACATTTCCTACCATTATTACATTGCTGTCTATCTCATCCTTTAGATCTATTAATATTTGCTTTATATATTTAGGTGTTCTAATTTCATGTGAATTTATATCTATAATTTTTATATTACCTTGCTATATTGACACCCACCCTTATTCTTTGTTTCTAAGCGACTCCAGATGATCTAACCCTACCAATATTCCCACTATTTCTCATTGAATAAAAAAGAATGAGCATCCTATAAGGGGTCTAAGAAGGGTGGAGAAGTGGAATATCATCTTCCAATTTACCTTCCAAATGTAGAAACTGCAGGACCAGGAGAATATCCTGCGTGTGATGCTGTGCCAGCTTGAGAGAGGGTTAGTGTGGTCAAACAGAACCTTTCCTGTTACCATTCAATCATAACTTTTCTCGGTTCTGTAGCTCAAGGGAATGTATCAGCCTCACTCCCAAGCTCTGGGATATTTGGAATGGTATTTTTGCCTGTGGTTAATTGCTGGTTGAATTTCTGTGGAGGAAATGTGAAGCCAGAGAACGTATATTTTGCCATCTGGCTGACATAGCCTTATAGCATTCTTCTTTAGCATTTCTTGCAGGGAAAATCTAGTCATGACAAACCTCTTCAGATTTTATTTATCTGGAAATGTTTTAAATTTTCCCTTACTTTTGAAGGGCAGTTTTGCCAGATATAAAATTCTTAGATGACAGGTTTTTTTGGTTTTTGTTTTTCTCGTTTAGAAATTTGAAAATACCAACCCACCGCCTTCTGGCTTCCAAAGCTTCTGATGAGAAATCTGTTGATAATCTGACTGAGAATTCTTTATATGTGTGTTTTGTGTTTGTTTGTTTGTCTGTCTGTCTGTCTTCTGGCTGCTTTTGAGATTCCCTCTTTATCTTTCAATGCTTAATTATATGTTTCAATGTAAATCTCTTTGAATTCATCTTACTCAGGAATTGCTAGCTTTTTGAGTGTGGATATTCATGCCTTTCACCAAACATGGAAAGCCTTCAGTCATTATTTCTTTTTTTTTTTTTTTTTTTTTTGAGTTGGAGTCTCACTTGGTCGCCTAGACTGGAGTGCAGTGGCCGCTCCCAGCCACCGCAGCCTCGACCTGCTGGGCTCCGGCGATCCTTCCACCTCAGCCTTCCGAGAAGCCGGAATTACAGGCATGCACTACCACGCCTGGCTGATTTTTGATTTATTGTAGAGATAAGGTCTCGCTGCCCAGGCGGGTCTCGAACCGTCATTATTTCTTCAAGTAATCTTTACTACTTCCTTTTTTGACTCTGGGACTGTCACACTGTGTATGATGTGGTCCCACATTTCCTTTAAGCGGTGCTCACTTTCTTCACTTTTTTTCTTTCTGTTCTTCAGATTCAATACTCTTGATGTTCACTAATTATTCTTCCTACTCAAATCTGCATTTGAATTTCACTAGCAAAGTTTTAGCCAAGCCTAGTGGTTCACTCCTGTAATCCAAGCACTATGGGAGGCCAAGGTGGAAGGAATGCTTGAGGTCAGGTGTTCGAGGCCAGTATGGGCAACAAAGGGAGACATTATCTCTATAAAAAATAGAAAAAATTAGCCAGGCGTGGTGGTGGGTTCCTGTAGCCCTAGTTACTCAGAAGGCTGAAGCAGGAGGATCATTTGAGTCCAGGAGTTCAAGGCTACAGTGAGTCATGATCATGCCTCTGCATTCCAGCCTGGGTGACAGAGTGAAACCTTGTCTCAAAAAAAAAGTTTCATTTCAGTTATTGTAATGCTTAGATCTAGATGAATTTCTTTTTGGTTTCTCTTTAGAGTTTATATTTCTTTATTTATATTTCCACTTTGGTCATATATTGTCTTCCTGACCTTTCCACTTCTCCTCTTGTTCTTTGAGCAGCCTTATGATAGTTGTTTTAAAGTCTTTTTAGTAGGTTTGTCATCTAGTCTCTCTCAATAACAGTTTTCATTGTTGTTGCTTTTTTTAAATGGGTCATGTGTTCCTTTTTCTTTGAATGTCTTGTGATTTTTTTTTTTTGAAAACTGGACATTTAAATGTGATAATGTGGTAATTCTGAAAATCAGATTATTCCCTTTTCCCAGACTTTACTGTTTTTGTTTGTTTGTTTAGCTCGGGTTTTGATCCTTATAGGGTTTTGTCTCTGTGCCAAGAATGAGCCTGAGGTATAAACCTGAGGTTTCCTCAGGTTTTTTCTGAGCCTGTTCCTCATCCTGGGCTTGTTTAGTGACTTTCCAATTTTCCCTGTGTATGCAGTTGCTTTTGAATGTCCTAGTCTTTAGTTCTGAGTCCCAAAAAGAGGGGCAAAAAAAATAATAATGAATTAGTGTGTGGGAAAAGCTCTGGCACTTTAATTTGCTTCAGCTGTAGAGGGAAAAAATTGCAATATTGGGGACTGAGGGAGTGCAACAATGGCTGTTTGCCTCTGTCTGCAACCCCATGATCAAAAGCAGCAGTCAGAACCCAGAACACAGATTCTGATATTAGGGGGAAAAGGTTCTTGTTGCCCACCCTGGCTCCCACAAGCTAAAAGCAAACTGTTCCTGTAGTTCACTTACTGCCTACCACCGGAATGGGGATGGGAGATGGGAAGCAGCTAGCCAGAAAGGAGCTGAAATTGACCAAAATTAACCACAATTTACTGACCAAGCATTCCCATGGAAGTTGCAAACCTTCAAAATACTCCAAAGTTCAAAAATATTTACCTGAGACAGATTATGCCAGTGTAACTGTTATCTAGATGGGGAGACAGATTCTTTCTTTCTTTCTTTCTTTCTTTCTTTCTTTCTTTCTTTCTTTCTTTCTTTCTTTCTTCCTTCCTTCCTTCCTTCCTTCCTTTCTTTCTTTCTTTCTTCCTTCCTTTTTTTTTGAGTCAGGGTCTCACTGTCGCCAAGGCTAGAGTGCAGTGGCACAATCACAGTTCACTGCAAGTTCCATTTCCTGGGCTCAGGGGATCCTTCTGCCTCAGTCTCTTGAGCAGTTGGTACTACAGGGTGTGAGCCACTGGGCCTGACAGGGAGACAGATTCTTAATGCTTCTCCCAGATTGGATGCCAGTGTTATTTTTGAACAAGTTATTTAACCTTCATGAACCTGAGTTTATCCATCTATAAAGTACATGACAACATGCATCCCATAAGTCTGTTATGAAGATCAAATAAAAATAATCCAAATAAACTTAGATCAATTCCTAGCATAAGGTAATCATTCAATAAATGCTAGCTATAATTGTAATAGTAAAAAATAGTATCTATCTCCTTTATCATTTAATTCATTTAATGGTAATTTTTAGTGGTAATATATTAATCTTTTTACATTTGTGAAAATTAAGGATAAATAGATTTAAGCTCTGTTTGGAATTATCCTAATTCCAAACCCATTGTTCTTCCAACAAGAATATCCTGGAGTGTTTTATTCTTAACTTGATTAAGAAGCCAAATATGGGGGGCAGGGATTAACACACTAGGGTAATTTTTGTTACTCACTGGTTTGTGAATTCAAAGCACTTTAATGGTGTGGTCTTGCTCTTAAGATAGAGTAGGCAGTTAGAGTGACTAAGGAATCTCTAGGAATGTTTTCACCTTAAAAAGTCAGTTTCTGTTCCTTAATTTTTTAAACACATAAGATTTTAATTAAAATAACATTGGATAGTCATTATAAAGTACAATATATCTTTAGAAGATATTGAAAATGCACACTATAAATAGAAGCTCATTGATTGCAATTGAGCAAGCAGTTCTTCACTTTGATAACTTCTAGACCTAAAGCCCATGTCCAACTAGTACTTAAAGAGATAGAATGCATAATAGGGGAAGAGAGTTAACCTTGAACATGGTAAAGATCTATCTAAAGGCAGAGTACATAGTCATAGCCTCTGAAAGAGACAAGCAGCTCTGGGGGAAAAAAAGAGAGAGATTTCCAATAGTCGCTTTCATAACCTCCCACGTCTTCCTGGGGTGGGTTTTGCCTACTACAGATAGACACTGGGTGAGTGCATATACCAAGGTTTCAGTAGTGCAGCAGTTATTGTGGCTACAATGTCCCTAGCAGCCTGTACCCATCTGTGGGCATCACTGGAAAATTCCTAGTGCTTCCCTCTACTGCTTTTTTTTTTTTGGCCTGATGATGCCAGTGCAACTTCCTGGTCTTCATTGCTATCTTCAGGAATACTCTACTATCAATGCTTACCAGCCTAAAACTGCCAGAAATATCCCTGCAGTTAAAAGTGAAAAAAAATGAAATTTATTAAACTTGTTGAAGCAAGACATACAGAGCACCACAGGGATTTTAGTTCATGTTTGGTGATTTGAAAAAGAATTCAAGGAAGTAAAGGCCTATCTATACTAGGTGCTGTCCCACAGCTAGGGTAATTTGATGAATGAGCACCAATAACTTTTTATCAAGGAGGTAGAATTAAGAGAGAAGGATTGTAATTGTAATTGATCAGTGCCCAATGACAGTAAGAAGCGGTGGTCACATAATGTTAACTAGAGAAGGAAGATGCTTGGTATTTTTATGGTTGTGGGTGAACTTGGTTTTATCTCTGTTGCAGGACACTTTTACAAGATCAACTTGTTTTCTTCTTGTTGCATTGTGGTCATGGAGAGTCTTCACCCAATATTGATATTCTACAGAATTATGTTCCACAAAAGAATACCACAGCCTGACTGTTAGCAAGTAGGCTAGCTCCCTGAAGGCTGTCAGGGACTTTTATTCTTTCTTGTGATTACTCAACCTTTTTTCTCCTTTGGCAATAAGAGAGGGATACAATGAGAATCAATGTGGGTGATGTAAGATGACATGGAATGATGTATTCTTATGGAAGAAAAGTCTCTTTAAGAAGATGAAGTTATCAGAAGTGTCATAATTAAAGAGACATATAAATGTGGGCACCGAGGGCAGGAAAATTCATCATGTTGCTTAGTCATAGCAATGCAGGCAGTAGAGTACAGATTGAAGGTGGTACCTGTACTCCAGAAGCTTATAGACTAAAAGATAAAACAGATAATACCACTATCATCATCATATATGCTACATGACACTAAGTTCTCTTGTGAAAGCATGGAAAAGGTTGAAATTTATTCTCATGTTGATTTATATCATGAGATTTTGCTTTATTCAATTCTAAAACTAAACACTTGTTTAAAATGAATATAATCTTTCATTTTCAAGATAGCCAATTGAGAACAAACACCAGACTCTACTCTTGGCCCTCAAACTCCAGAACACCTTAGAAATTAATTTTTAAAGAACATAAATTAAATCCATAAAAAGACATACATGAATTTATTTAAATGATAGATAAATTTTTATTAGACACTATGGAGTTTTAAATGACCCTTTTAAAGTTTACTTCTGTTTTCCCTGCCATTATCTGAGCCAACTGAGATAAGACAAAATGAATTAGAAGATGGAGAAGTGTCAGCTCTACCACTGATAAATATCTTTATGGTGGATGTGACTTAATTGAGCAGTAACAATTATTTCCTGATTCAAATCCCAGAATGAAGCACTTAAACCATCTAGCTGCCTGCCAAGACCTCCCCACTTGGAAATCAGCTCCTCTAAAATGTAAGACATAAAGTAGTGGGATATAATGCATTTTCTTTAGGAAGTGGAATCTCAAAGAAAAGAGAGAAGGGAAGGGGCAAAGCTATATGCATTCAATTGTCCTAAATAGATTGACTAGCTCAGCCATTCCTCCTTTTGAATGGAATGAATAATGAAACCAAGAGAAATCAAGAGTGTTAGAGTCACAGATGAATTTACTCTGAAATACAAAGTCAGAAGAAAGGAGGTTCTTCTACTCCAGATACACTAAAACCCTGAAAGAATACCTGGGACTGAGAACAGACAATATGTCATAGGTCATGGAGCAAGCCCAATGATATTCCATAATAAGGCAGATTTCCACAGTGGTAGCAGTCATGTTAGTCGACTCATGTCTTCCAGCCACCAGGCTAGGCAGAAACAGAAGCATCCATTGTAAAACTGAAGCAGTGCTTGGCGCAGAGATACAAGGCTGTAGCTAGAAGACTGACAATTCTCTGGAGGATTAGAAGTCAAAATCAAATGACCAGACTCTAGTGTATTATGTCTATGTCAAGCCTATCTCACCCTCCTTCTTATTGAAAACTGCATGGAGCATAAGGCTCAGGAGCTGATTCCACCCCTTGTTTCTAGCCAGGCTGCACAAGCAGAGGCAATAAACAGTCTACTAAGGGATATTAACTTCAAGGATCGTCTCAAAATCCATAATAACTATACTGTGGAAGAGCAACTACACCATGAAATAGACAGAGGGTAACAGCAAGAGCACAACAAACTGAAGAATTTACAACTGAAAAAAAAACAATTAAAAAGCAGTCACAAAGAACTTTAAAATAAGTTACCTTTAATATCTTCAGAGAAATAAAAGAGAGTATTGGTTCCATGAAATAGGAAGAAGTAATTAAGAAGTAAGAGGTGGTTATTATCAAGCAAAGCATATAGCTAAGAGCACAAACAACCTGTGCTGAAATCCTGGCTCCAACATTTGCTAGTTACCTCCAGAGCAAATTACTTAACCAATCTGCATCTTCGTTTTTCCATCTGTAAAATGGAGACAGTCACAGCACTTATCACATATAAGGATTAAATGATTTCATGTTTGTAAAATTTGAATGATATCTGACCCATAAGGGTTTGTTAAAATAAAGGAACAAATCGAAAATCCTGAAAATAACAATCATGATTTTTGACATTCAAAATTGTGTGAGTGAGCTGAAAAACAGAATGAGAGAAGGCAAAGAGGATGCTAATGAGTAGGAAGAATGTAGAAAATGGAAGAGAAATGAAGAGCATGAAGAAACAAATAAGATACCAGAAGAATAGACAGAAAGAAGCTACAATGTATCTATTAAACATAGAGAACAGTGGGGGAATGATAGGCAATATTTAAAGAAGAAATAACCTCAAATTTCCTATAGCTAAGGAAAGTAATAGAGTTTGAATGAGATGACTCTAGGAGTGGTAAGCACGATACATCTTTTAGTATTTTTTTAAGATGTGGGGTACAATTCAGGGTTAAGTACATAAATGGTCATTGTACAGGTGAGGTTTGGGTCTCCCATTGGTCTTCACTTCACCTGGTTTGGGATCAGGTACCCATATTAATATTATATAGCACAATAAATCTTTTTTTAAATCCTTTTCACATTTTAATGGAATTCAAGAACATTTTTTAAAAAGAGAGTATGTTTAACAAAGCACTACAAAAGAGGAGAAAATAATATTTTAAACAGAATAGAACAAGAGTTTTTATCAACACAATTGGAATAAAGAAGATAATGAATGCAGTAATATTTTTTAAATGAACAAAGCTGCTTTGAAAATTAACTCTGACTTAAAGTGACCATCTCATCAATTTTATAAATAACTTAGTGCAATACTAGGAATATAGGTAGTATTCAAGATTCTTACTTTTCTTCTCATGTATAAGGAGATGTTTGGAAGGATGCTAGCTAAAATACTATCTCTGGATGGTAAGATTTTATTTTATTTTTATTGTATTCTTTGTGCTTTCCTGTATTGTTTGATTTATTTGTACAGTAAGCATGTATCATTTTTACAAAACAAGTTTTTAAAATATTCTCTGAGAAACATCAGTATTTTAAAATTATTAAAAGAAAATTTCATAATTTTTGTTTGTTTTTTAGAGACAGGGTCTCACTCTGTATTATCAAGCTGGAGTGCAGTGACACTATCATAGTTTATTGTAACCTCAAACTCCTGGGTTCAAGCAATCAGAGATCATTTTTAATAACTTCAAAATAAAGAAGGTTTTTATTAAGAAACATGTTCAATCACACACACTACAGGAAGTTAAAATTTAATAATCCTAATGGACAAAAACCACTATAAATAAAGTTAAATAAACAGTGGCAGACTTAGAGGAGGTATTTGCAGTATATATTTTAATTGTTTACCAGTCAGTAAGAAAAAGATAACCCAATAAAAATGATCAAATAATGAAAATGAGTTCATAGAAGAAGCAGTACAATTAACCATGAAATACAGAAAATTGTTTTCAACCCCTAGTCAGTATACTTTTAATCAAAACAATAATGACATATCTCTCACAAGACTGGTAGCTATTTTAAAGTTTTTCAACATCAAACATCGGAAGAATGTAGGAACCAGAAATTATCATACTCCTCAAGTAAGAGAACAACCACTTTCCAGGGTAATTTGGATCACTCTAAACAGAAACGTGCAACCTCTGTAATCTACTAACGCCAACTCAGAGAAAGACTTACACCAAGGGACAGGCACAGCACCATTCATTGCTACTAATCCTTTATAGAAATAGTAATCATAGTATTCCATTGTTACTAATACTGAAAAAATGAACAACATAAATGCCAATCAGCAAAAAGGATACATAAAACAGGCATATTCATATAAAATAATACTATACAGCTGTTCAAAAATCTGAATTAGGCTTACAGGTATTAAAATGGAGAGCCCACAAAATTATATTGCTTACTAAAAAGTTACAGGAGTTCAAAACATATATAAGAGATATAAAGTATGGCACTATTGGAGTTAAAAAAATAAACAATGCAGCATTGCATATTTATATGCATAAATATACATATTTATGCATATAATTATTGCAAAGGCAATATAACAAACCAATCTCTAGAGAAAGAGAGAGAGCACATGTTTGGGGAAAAGAGAGGCATATGATATCAAAGTTGGGACTTAAAGTGTGTTTAGTTTTATTTGAAACGTGTGCACAATTTGTGTTATAAACTAATTAAAATTTATTTTAAAAATTAACTTTTTAAAAAGACAAGTTTAACTCAGTACTTGTTTTTTTTTTAAATCACATGTGCTAAAAGAGATATCATCAATACATAACTAAATTGCAAAACAGATTAACTGGAGAAGGAGTAGCAGGAGAAGGAAGAAGAAAGGAGGAGGAAAAATAGGATGAAGAGAAGGAAGAAGAAAAACAACCAGAATAAGAACAAAAAGAATAAATACTAGCACTAGCCGCGATCGTCATTAGGGGAACTCTCATTCTGGAGCGATCACACTCATAGGAAGGATCAAAAGACATCATGAAAGAGGTATCATTTGATTTGGGCTCACTAGTGGTATTTTCTTCTAGCTAAATTTTGACCCAAACTTTCACAGTCACATCTCAGAACCAGCCATTATCAATAACTCCGAAATCTCCCTGTAAGAATCATTGCCTTCCAGACTAGCACCTCGTCTCCTTTTCCAAATTATGAATCTGATACCTCCCTCAAAACTGAGCTCTCCAATTCATCATCTTAACGTCTTGTTTTGTAAACTACAAATCTGAAATGAGCACTTAATACTGCTGAGCAAATATTTCTTTGCTAAGGTTATTTTCCTGCTCTCCTCCTTCTGGACCTCCCACATTCCTTTTTCTATCACCTCCCTTCGTTAATGCTTCAGAACTTTACTTCATTTTTTCATCCAACAAATATTTATGGTGAGACTACCCAGTGGAATTCATGACATTAAATATGAATTCTTTCCAGAAGCACTGCTTGAAAGAAAAACAGATGTGGAAATTACAAAACAGAAAAATAAGGTCAAGAAAGGACTTTCAGTGAGAAATATAAAAGCAGACAAAAAATCCTCAACAAATCTATAAACCTTTTTCCTATCTATGCCTGTATTTTTAGTCTGATCGAAAGTAATCATCAAGAAGTGACCAACCACTTCGCATATGTTCTGAATCTTATTATCTTTCAGTTTCTCAAGGACACTGCTCACACTCTATTCCCCCTGCTTCTTCAAGTTTCCACTGCTACATGATTCAGTTACACAGCCACAAAGAACAAACTTATGAACTTCACAGCAACTTGGATGGCCTTAGAGTCTATAATTCTGAGTGATCTATCACAGAAACAAAGAACCGAGTATCACATGTTTTCATTCATAAGCGGACCTTGAACAATTATCGTAATACTATAAGAAAAGGATGGGTAGTAGTGGAAACTGCCGGGGGACGACGGGGGTTGAAGGCGTGAGGGATTGGCAGTAGTGGGAAACTGCCAGGGGAGGTGGGAGAACACCTCATCAACAAGGGTACCTACATAATGAACATTTCTATACCTCACCGTTCTTCCACTGCCCCATGCTTTATAAACTAACCATATATCACCTACTCCAAGAAAGAAACCTTTCTTGAACTCACATTTCTCTCTATCCCTCGTGATCCCAAAATACCTCAAGAGTTTTTTTACAACATCAGCCTCCAGCTCCTCGCTCACTATCTACTTTTTATTTTTAATTTTTTATTTTGAGGATGTGGGGTACAATTTAGGGTTAGATATACAAATGTTCATTATGCAGGTACCTTTGTGGATGAGGTGTGCCCCCACCTGGCAGTTCCCACTACTGCCAATCCCGCTTCCCACTCCACCCCCGCTTATCTACTTTTTATAACTTGTATCTATTTCTCATCCAACACCACCACTGCATGAAATCTTTCAAGGTTATTAATGGTGTGCAATTTGCTAAAGCCAGTAGATATATTTCTGATATTCAGTCTGCAACATTCTGCAAATTTAAACACTAGTGACTTCATGATATTCTTTTTTCTTTTGGCTTTCTTAATCCCTACTCTGGATACCTTGCTTAATTCTCTGGCTATTCCTTAGTTCCTTCAGCTTTATCAGAGTTTTAACATGGGCCCTCTACTCTTCTTTCTCCGTACTTTCTCCTTACACGTTCTTCCACTGCCCCATTCTTTATAAACTAACCATATATCACCTACTCCAAAATTCACACCTCCATCCCTGTTCTCTTTTTTAAACTCCATATTCCAACTGTCTGTTTAATTTCCTCAGCAGATACCAAATAGGCATTTAGCAAAAAGAATAAACTAAAATACTATCCAATGTAAATATTCTCTTTTAGTAATTCCCATTTATCCAACAGCTCTATTATTCTTAAAACCAGACTGTGAGAACAAGCCTCATATTCTTAAGAAAGAGAAGTTACAAAAGAACCCAGGGGGGAATAATTTAAATTTTTGACTATGCATTCCATTATAGGGTTTTACAAGCCTTAGCTTTAAAATGAAAAACTAGATAGATAAAAAAGGAAAATGTTTTCAATGAATTCTAAAAGGTTCAACTTTATTTTTAAATGTGGTACATATACACGATGAAATATTATGCAGCCATAAAGAAGGACAAAATTATGAACTTCACAGCAACTTGGATGGACTTAGAGGCTATAATATTGAGTGATCTATCACAGAAACAAAGAACCGAATATCACATGTGCTTGCTCATAAGACGACCTTGAACAACTATCGTAATACTATAAGAAAGGGATTGGCAGTAGTGGGAAACTGCCAGGGGTGGGGAGCACATCTCATCAGCAAGGATACCTACATAACGATCATTTGTATACCTAAACCTGAATTGTACCCCACATATTTAAAATAAAACAATTTTTTAAAAAGAAAAGCTCAACCCCAAAGACTGAGAGAATACAGTTTATGCCATAAGTGATAGATTAACAAATAAACGCTGGTGAAAATGGTGATTTTCCTAACATACAGAGAAAAGACAAAAGAATGTTCTGATCTGGAGGAGGATTATTTGTAAGGATAGAAAACAGAGAATTAGAGAATTCAACTTGTTCTAGAGCCCTGCCTTTACCACCTGCTCACCTCATTCCCTCACTCCAGAGGACAACTCTCTATGGGGGTATAAATCAAAGATATGATTGGGAATCCAAAACAATGAGAGATCTGACTTCTCATCTGGCTGGAATTCTGGAATGAGACACCTCAAAGAGCAGCCCAGAGACCCCATGGAATAGCTACCATGCAAGAGAAATACTAGTTAAGCAGTGCTAAGCAAAGAGAGAAACTGAGGTGGTCTTGCAAAATGTGGGAGAGATACAAAATGGAGTGCAGGAGACTAAGGGAGTTGAGAACTTCTGTGAGGCCAGAGGCACCAGTGCTACATGCAGGAAGCGGGCTCTCTAGTTTCCTGTGGCAACAATCCTGGCCAGAAACCAGGGAGATAATGAAGTTCGGTCCAGGAGCCCGAGCTAAGATATGGGCAGTGATGGGTTCAGAACATGTGAATGGGGCTCAAGGTTCATATATGTTGGCATACTCTTGAAGAAAATGATAGAAAATTGCAAATAAAAATAAGAAATTCAAGCAAATAATTAGATTGGAAACTCACTAAAAATGTAGAAAGTTTTAAAAGCTGACAATACCACAAACATGATAAAATTCAAAAAGATAATATTTTTGTTAGTTAACTCCCTGCCAAGCCTTTTGTAATACTTTACAAAGTTGCAGATTGCATAATTTTGGAATGCCTGATCAGTTGATAACAATTTTGGATTACCATTTTCTATAAGGAAAGGAGATAGCAATTAAATCTTTTCTCTAACATAATTAATCAAAATTTAATTATTTTTATTGATATTTTAAAATTTGTTTCAGTTTTGCAAAGTGATCTTAAAATTGACATGTAAATGTTCAAGATTGTCAAATTTGGGATATTTTCTGTCAATATCTTTTCTTATGTGAGCTATAAGTTTTATACGGAATTCATGTATCATATAAATAAAATGCAATTCAATACATCGGGATGTATAAAAGATGTGATTTCACATCCAGACGTGCTCACGGCAATAGTACTATAACACAGTTATGCTTTGAAATGCAATAATTCTGATAAATTCTATTTCAAAAAAATTACCTTCAAAAAAGGGTTATAGTCCATGAATAATTGCATTTTACACTGTGCAATCAGCTCTAGCCATGATAAGAAGAGAACTGTCTTGACTAGAATCGATAAAAACCAAATCCTCCACTTGCAAAAATGTGTGTCTGATGATTAGAATATTTTCTCACAGACTAGATCCTGGTTCTGACATTTCAAACCTCATTTCTCTCCCGCTCACATATTTCTGATGTAGCCTGTATAGTACATTTATATTCTCTCTCTCTCTCTCTCTCTCTCTCTCTCTCTCTCTCTCTCTCTCTCTCTCTCTCTCTCTCCCCCCCCCCCACTTGTCTCCTTTTCCTCTCTGTCCTTTTTTGAAACTTGGTCCTTCTCTGCTTTCAACATTCTTCCCATTTTGCATCATAGCACAAGCAATCTCATCTACTTGCATGATTGGAATTACCATCTAGAGTCTGATGACCCACAAATGAATGGTTCCAGCTAAACTTCAGACAAATATTCAACTGCTTAATGGATCTGTTTCCTTTGTCCCACAACATAGTACATTCAGTGTTGGATTTATTATCAACACCAAATCTACTTTTCCCTCTCCCTTCTCTATTAGATCATGATACTACCATCTGTCCATGTGTTCGTGTTCTTTCATCTTCTTTTACCATTTACTTATAAAAAAAAGTTAAATTTTGTTGGTCCTTCCTCCCAATTATCACAACTCTCCATTTGTTATATTTTCTTAAATGATTTAATGATTATTTTGCTGTTCTCATGGTGGTAGTGGTGGTGATGGTGAAGGGATGAGAAAGAATAAGTGCACTTTGAGAAGTATTGCCTTTAAGAAGCCAACAGGACAAGCAGGTGCAAATACCCCCCAAAAAAGAGTAGAAACTGTAGTCCCAAAGCTTAAATAGACAGACTGTGAGTCAGTTGCATAAAACTGATAGGTTCAAGTCATAGATTGTAAGAAAATAAAGCAAAGGATATAAAACTAACTCAACTCTCCTTTAAACCACTATGTTTCTGTTGAAGCATTCAGTATAATGAGAAAATGTCTCAAGATTTCCACAATACTCTCAGCACAGCCATCTTTGAACAGAAGATAAGAAAACTTTGCATGCTTACCTTGATATAGCTAGAAAGTAGGCAGAGAATTGCTGGGACAAACTACTTACAACATGATTGGCAATGTACTCACCCTACAGCCCAGAAGGCACATTTTCATTTTAAGTGGAAACTGAAGAGATGAAGCCGGGAAGCTTTCAATAGTTACACCTTTCTGTGCCTCAGATCCTTCACCATAAAACCAAGTGATTAGACAAGGCAATCTCAGAAGGCTCTTCTGGATCTTACTCTGCATTATTCCATGACCTTCTATGACCAAAGGTTTTTTTGTTTTTTGTTTTTTAAATTTAACAACAAATTGAGAAGGCAAAACCAAATATTCCTTCCTTGTTTTTTACTTCAAAAGTTGCTGCTTCCTAAGAACAATTGTTTTATGTTACCACAATAAAATAACACAATCTTTATTCCCTTATTCAATTCCATTCAATAAACATTTGCTGGTGCCCATTTTAGGCTGGGTTCTGTGCTGAATAAATGATTTTCCTCTATTTTTTATTTTTTTTAATTTTTCCCTTCATGTTACCTTTCATATTTACATATATTGAGTGATTACATGTACAACTTCACCAAAAGTGTTTATGAAGCTTTATATTGTTGTACTAAGTACAGAAAAAAGATAATTTTACTAAGGGGTATGCCCTCTAAAATTTAATAATTGATAGTACATTAAATTTTAGATAGCTTCTGTAAAAGGCAGTTTTCTAATATTAATAACGGTGGTATTATTTTATCACATTTCGAAGTTGTCTTCTTTGCTGTTCCTTCCATATTAAAGAAGTAGCTAGGATTATATCATTATTTGAAGTTACAGAAAATGCATATTTTTTTATGTATAAAATGCCGAGATCTTAAAATATAAGAAATTACCTGTTCTCTTAGAAGTTCTAAATTTGAAAGCTAAGCTATTTCTAAGTTCTAAAAGCCAGTTCTTTAGAATAAAAGCAAAACATTATTATCTATAAAAGTGAGATGAATACTCTGATGCTGTTTCCACAGTTGTTTGATCCAAAAAGTAAATATTCTATGTATTTGCAAAACAAAAACCTGTCACAGATAAGAATATTTCCTCAAATTATAACTGTGTATATATCTATATATCTGAGATATATACCTCTCAGAGAATATAGCATAGTAATATTTTTCTATAATTCATAAATATTATTTATCACAGAATACAGAAATCAAAGAAGTAAAATATGATTTTTCAAATAAACTTCTGATAAGTGCTGTTTATGTCCTGAAGTAAAATTTTCAGAAATCAAATAAAACAGAAAATAGACACTTCCAAAAAGCATAATACAAAAATGGATAAACAAGTTGCCCAGAAAGGAAGCATCTTTCATTTCCTTTTCTATACCCAGAAGAGTGGTACATTGTCATGTGACCATATTCTCTCTCCATCCTCCACTCTAGCTTCCAATTTCAAAATGAGAAATCAAATAAAAGAATTGTCCTTTTAAAAAAATGAGGATTTGAAAAATGCAGACAACAAAATAAGAGAAATAAAGAAGATAGGCATGTAAAGTCAAAGGAGAATGAGACCATAAGATTTGCAGAAGAGTTAGTACAAAAGAAATATATGCCATTATATTCTGTGCAATCATTAAACAGGAATGCAAATTTTAGTCTGATTTTTTTCCTAGCAACAAATGCAAAAATAAATGCAAGATTAGTTATTCATTTCACATTTTCTATGTACAAAGTTCAGCATGACTCTAAGAAAAGCAAAATTTCCTGTTCTGAGAGATACTTTACTCACAAGTTTTCATTAAGGGAACATAGAAGAGGAAGAAAGTAGAGAACAGGAAAGGACAGAAAGTCAAAGAGGATGTAGATAGAAAGAGAGTGATACTCAATCAAAAAGGCTTGTGGTCATCCCACTGTGGTGACACATAGAGATGGAAACAGCCACTTGACTTCTGGAAGCTCTGTGTTTAATCTCCTGGAAGCTTCTTCCTGTCTTGTGTTTTGAGGCAAACTCGCAAGTAATAGTCACTTTCCTGTCTGTGGAGCTCAGAGGTCTAAGATCACTACTCTCTCCCTTTGCTTGTTGGAAATGAGCATATAACATCACTTTGAAATAAATGTAAATGAAACTTTTTAGGGTTAAACTGCTTTAATCATAAAACAAAACTAGCTTCACTAACCCTAGTAGAAAACATAATAGAAAATAACAAACTAATATATGGTCTCTTTCTATGTTAATACCAAATGAGAGTATAATCACACTACCTTTCAAGAGGGGGATATTTATTTAGAGCTCCCTTCCTCCTCCCCCTTCCTCCTCCTCCTGCTCCTTCTTATTCTTATTTTCTCTCTCTCTCTCTCTCTCTCTCTCTCTCTCTCTCTGTGTGTGTGTGTGTGTGTGTGTGTGTGTGTGTATATCTGTCTGTCTGTCTCTGTATGTGTGTCTCTGTCTCTGTCTCATACACACATACATATGTAAGCACCCACCTGGGATATCAGAATGGAATGGATAATAATGGACAGATTCAGGTAGGAACTCATCTGACCACTTTTGTTGTCTAAATAATCACCTGAAATGTAGGACAAGTGTCTTTATTACACTGAGTTTATCCAATCAATTAAGAATATTAAGAGGTAACACTAGGAGGTTTTTTTTTTTTCTTGATTAAAAATGTGGGCTTCTATGTGAGGGTATGTGGATATAAAAGTCATGACAAATGCAATAAGTGTACCTTTCCAAGCACAATGCTGAACACATAAAAGAAGCTCATTGAATCCTTAGTGAATCAGATATCCTTCTTCACTACATTTGTTAAAACTAGAGTAGACAGAAAAATCAGCCCCAAAAGAAGAGAGAGGTCTTCTGTCCATCCCAAATGACTCTATAGTGAATTCCTGAAAAAGGCAGTTGAGCAATGTGACGGGCATGATGTGGTATGAAATCAACAAGCTACGTTCTAAAATGCATTCCTCTTTTCTGGCACTCCTGGTCAGTTTTATTTCTGGACTGAGATACAGTGATCGTAATTCAAAGAATTAACTCAAAAACAAAAGAAACCAAAGTTTGCAAAACCCATCAGGTGTACACAAATAATTTATTCATGTGACTTCATTTAGCACAAGTTGCTCAAAATCAATGACATTCTGGTAAGTAATAATAGTTGAAGAAGTGATGTGACGAATAGGTCTGCAGATGAATAGGAATTATTTTAAAACCATAAAAAAGGAAAGATGTTCACACACAAAGAAAGAACGGGGGGCTGATGACGAATGGGCTAAATGCCTCTTTCCCAACATGTCTGGAAGATCCATGAAAGTCCTGAAGAGAATCCAATTTTTTGGAAAAAAGGAATGACACGGTAATTCATTCAGATACATAAAACAAAAACCTACTCAATCATATAGAACAAATTTAAAGAAATACCTACTACAAAAATGTCAATGGGATAATTAGTCTGAAAGAAAGAAACAGCTTGGGCCACTGCCTTGGGAAGAAGGCAGTACCCAATTCAGTGGGTACTGTAGGAAGGGTCACTGTCAGGAAGGCCCTTTGAGCTCAGATGACACTGTCTGAGGACACCGCATATCCCACCCAGATCACTTTGCCATGAAACACATTCATAACACAGGAAGAAGCGACAGGCACATAGGATGAAAAAAGATTGTGTTTTAGTAGCCAGGAGTTCTACTCAGACCCACTCAGGCAAATTTAATAGCAAAGATAATTTTTCCTTCAGGTCAACTCTTTGGTTCATTTGCTAACTCCGGGTTGTATACTCCTTTCCATGCCTTGTAGTGTTACTCTGACCATTCACTTAACTTTGCTCAGGCAACATTTATACCACCATATCAGAAAAGAACAGAATGAAGAGCTGTGTCTGCTGCGCTACATACCCTTTTCTGCTCAGTCCATCTCTTCAGACTAAAGCCTTTGAGTACGGGCTGGAAGCAGCTAGCGTTCCCAAACCCTTAGTCTTGTATCATTCTCTTTCACATAGGAAATTACTAAACCCTCTCTTATCTGTGGCTATGATTCAAAGTATGAGTAATTGGGATAAGAATATTGACTATCTTTAGAGGAAGTCTTGTTAAATAAACTGAGAAGAATCAAACAGCATAGTTTCTATAACATGCCCATTAAAATTGGTTTTCTAGAGATTCGGTTTTCTTTTTTATTATCTCTATTTTAATTTTTTAAATTGAAAGATAAAATCATATATATTTCTCATAAACAGCACTATGTTTTGAAATACATATACATGTGGGATATATATGTATTTCATATATATATATTATAATACATATACAGTGTGGAATATTAAAAATGTCCTTTCATGATGTTGGACCCTAACCTAATTTTTTTCACAAACACCTCATTCTGGGGAAGGAAATGATTTTTTAAAAAACTGAAATAAACACACATTGTAAATATCTAGTGCTGAGATAAGTATGAAGAAAAGGTTAGACGTATGATGAGTCAGAAGCCTGACTATAAAGAAGCTATTATTTTACATAAAACACTCTGTTAAAGGTAAGACACAAACAGTAAGGTCTGCTGGGTAGGAAACTGACTAATGCATTGGAGTGTGACTTTAGATCATGGAGGTCTAAAATCAATGATGTATCTAGCAAAAGTCATTTTTCTGCTTTCAGGGAGAAAATTCTGCTCATAAAAAAATCAAATTTTTTTTAACTTCTTGAGCATCAAGTTCAATTATTCTAAAAACTTAATATCATGTTTTTAATTTTGATTTTTGTTTATTTTTGTACTTTGGAGTATCTTGTCTAAATTTTTTTTTATATTTGTCATATTTAGAGTCTTCACTGAAATCAAGGTGGTTTATCTTCTCAAGTTAAAAGCCTTTCTCTGCTCTTCCTTTAAAATTATTTTAGAAAGTAAAACTTCTAAAGCAAGTCAAAAAAGCTCCCAAGTCTGAAAACAGAGAGATTTCCTATTGGCAACAAAACTTCTGCAAGCATTGCAGGCCAAATCAGGTATCAGAATTTTAGAACTCAAATGGGTCTATAATACTATGTCCTCCAACAAACAGCCATCTTGAGCTGAAAGAGTTATACTCTCAGCCTCATATGACAGAAAAACAGTAAACACAAGCTGAAGTTTGAAAAGAGCATACTGTACTGTGTAAATAAAAAGTTCAAGGAGGATCTGGCTTCAAATATGGAATTCTTTCTCACTCTCTCAAATCCACATCCTCTAGCTTGGGTCCATTTTCAGACAGACTCTTCCAGCCACTATATACCATGCATCTACCCAAGTTTGGGTCCTGTGGGAAAATTAATAAACTCTTTCTCCATTGGCTCTAATTGAAACATGAGACCATCTTTAGCCATTTACTGTGGCCCCAATCACTTAATATCTTGATGTCCTAAACTAGTAATAGATGCCATTGCAAAGCACATGAACTAAGAATAGGAATGAGTGGTTTCCTGAAGTGAAATTGAAGTACTATTAATCAGTTAAGGTAAATACATATGGAATGTAAAAAAAAAAAAAAGATGTCCAATATCTGCAAGATATACTTTCACCACCATCAGAGAAAACTTATTATTGTAAATGTACCTGCTTATCTCTTCTACTTGATACTTCTAATTTATATGGGCTTTGAATACACATAACGCTCCTAGATACTTACCCAGGGGGAAAAAATCATATGTTCATGTAACGACTGGTACATGAATGCTCATAACCATTAATTTGCAATAGCCCAAAACTGCATGCAATTTAATTCCCATTTTTAGATGAATAGATGAGCATATTGTGGTATACCCATACAGTGGAATACGACTTGGCAATAAAAAGAAATTCTTGATATATGCAACAGCAAGGATGAATCTCAAAATAATTACACTGAGTGAAAGAAAAAAGTTTGTACTGAATGATTCTATTTGCATAAAGTTCTTAAAAATACTAACTAATCTATAAAGACAGAAAGCAAAAAGGAGTAATGATTGCCTAAGGAACAGTGGCAGGGTTGGTTGAGTCAGGTAGGAGCTAGGAGGAAAAGTTAAGGAGCTGCACAAGAAAAGTTTTGAGGGTGATTGATATGTTTATGATCTTGATCAGGGACTGGCATTTTTTTTCCTGTAAAGAGTAACATAGTAAATATTTTAGGTTTTGCAGGCCATCTAATTTCTGTTGCAACTACTCAACTTCACCTTTGTAGGACCTATAGAGAAGGCTTTAAAAATGAGTGTGTCCTTTGGGAGGCTGAGGTGAGTGGATTACCTGAGCCCGCGGGTTCGAGACCCGCCTGGGCAGCGAGACCTCATCTCTACAATAAATAAAAAAATCAGCTGGGCGTGGTAGCACATGCCTGTAATTCCAGCTACTTGGAAGGCTAAGGCGGAAGGATCACCAGAGCACAGCAGGTCAAGGCTGCGGTGGCCGGAAGCAGCCACTGCACTCCAGTCTGGGCGACAGAGTGAGACTCCAACTCAAAAAAAAAGAGTGTGTCTGTGTTTTAATAAAACTGTTTACAAAAACAAACAGTGGACAAATTGGGTCTACAGGCCACGGTTTACCAATCCTTGATCTTGATTATGGTGATGGTTTCCCAGAAGTATACATACGTCAAAACTTATCAAATTATAGACTTTAATAACAAGACATTTATTACACATCAATCATACCTCAATGAAGCTATTAAAAAATAAAAACAAAGCAATCATATGTTCCTCATCATGGATTGGATAAAGTCTAATCTCCTTACCATGACATACACACCTTGCTCCTTCCTCCTGTGTACTGGCCTTCTCTATTTCTTCCCTGGAAGATCCATTGCCATTCCCTGGTGAAATGTGCCAGACACACACATCATGCCATCTCAACTCTACAACTCTGTTGGGGCTCTCTCTATTCTCTCTCTTTCTGGAATGACCTGCTCCCACCAACTGTCAAACTCATCCTCTTGCTAGTATTTTAATATTAAACTTGGGCATCCGCACTTCCAGGATGCCTTCCGTATCTTTTTTCTAGTTCCTTGGCCTTTTTACCTTGTGAGATACCTCATCTCTATGCCCCCTTCATAGCCTGTGTGTTCATATATGTACACACATGTACACACTTGTACTATTATAGGATTTGATAATTTTCACATATTTATATATCTAAAATTTTCTCTTACCTACTTAGAATTATTATCCAGTTCTCTGCCTCTACTACTTGATTGGGATCTCCCTGTGTCTATTCTACCTATCATAGTGATCCACACATTAAAAAAAAAAAAAACTCAACAAATCAGCATTGTTGCTATTCTACAGAGAAGAAAACTAGTAGACAGAGAAATCATATATTTAGCCCATAGGCACAAGATTGTAAACAGCTAGCCTTGTACTGGAAAAGAGTTGTACGTCTAACTCAAATGTTCTCTTACTAATTCATGCAAGGTTATTATCGGAAACTCATCTGTATTTCACATTGGTCTTTTACTGACTGTCACTATTCTTTCCTCATCTCCATTTTAGGTATACCAAAATGAAGACTGCCACCAACATCTATATTTTCAACCTTGCTCTGGCAGATGCCTTAGCTACCAGCACCCTGCCTTTCCAGAGTGTCAATTACCTAATGGGAACATGGCCATTTGGAACAATCCTTTGCAAGATCGTAATTTCTATAGATTATTATAACATGTTCACCAGCATATTCACCCTCTGCACCATGAGTGTTGATCGCTACATTGCAGTCTGCCACCCTGTCAAGGCCCTGGATTTCCGTACTCCCCGAAATGCCAAAATTGTCAATGTCTGCAACTGGATCCTCTCTTCAGCCATTGGTCTTCCAGTAATGTTCATGGCAACAACAAAATACAGGCATGGTGAGTGATGTTGAAGGCCTTAAGGATGGAGGGTTCATAGCCCAATATGTTGGTGATGTCATGAGCCAAGTAGATTTTACAAAGTGGTCTGGTACCTTAGTTAAATGGTCATTTTAATTATTCTTTCTAGCAAAACGTCTTTGAATATTTTGAAACAGGAATTTCCCCCTATAATTTTAGGCCCACTATATATTTTAAAGAGAAAATAATCTATTTGTTTCTGATTTTTCTTTATTTACTTCATCAAAATGGTGTGGGAACTAGAACGTAGCTCTTCCAAGAGTAATTAGAACATAAAGCCAAAGAGCATTATATTGAGGCATGTTTTAAAATTTTAAGCGGCTGACTACAAGACAAATGTATCTTTCTAGACTGAATGACCCATCAAAAAAAGGAGTGAAAACATCTATTAGTTGAAGCCTCCTAGAGACTTTGGACAATGACTATATATATATATATATTTTTTTTTTTTTTTTTTGAGTTGGAGTTTCACTCTGTCGCCCAGACTGGAGTGCAGTGGCTGCTCCCGGCACCGCAGCCTCGAGCTGCTGGACTCCTGCGATCCTTCCACCTCAGCCTTCCAAGTAGCTGGAATTACAGGCATGCGCTACCACGCCCGGCTGATTTTTTTTTATTTATTGTAGAAACGAGGTCTTGCTGCCCAGGAAGGTCTTGAACCCGCGGACTCAGGCAATCCACTCACCTCAGCCTCCCAAAGGTGCAGGATTACAGGCTGAGCCACCGAGCCCGGCTCGACAATACTTTTTTACATCAACATAGACCCCATGAAGGTTTTAACTCATGTTGAGAGGCTCATAATTGTTCACTGAATAAAAAATCTAATGAGATGAAAGTAAACAACAAAATGGGAAATTTAGAAAAAAAGAAATATTGCAAGTAACTTTCTTTGAAAATCAAAAGAGAGCTGAGTTTCTTCCACCACAATTTCTTTAAATCTTTCCTTACTGGCTTGTATAGTAATAGCCTTAGCTCAACTTTAGTCAAGTCTACAAATTAGTAAACAAAATGGTAAAATTAATACCTGATGGCATAATTAAATCTTGCTGCTAGTTTTCCCTTTACATTCTTTTTTTTCTAGGTTCCATAGATTGTACACTAACATTCTCTCACCCAACCTGGTACTGGGAAAACCTTCTGAAGATCTGTGTTTTCATCTTTGCCTTCATCATGCCTGTCCTCATCATTACAGTGTGCTATGGACTGATGATCTTACGCCTCAAGAGTGTCCGCATGCTCTCTGGCTCCAAAGAAAAGGACAGGAACCTGAGAAGGATCACCAGGATGGTACTGGTGGTTGTGGCTGTGTTCATCATCTGCTGGACTCCCATTCACATTTATGTCATCATTAAAGCCTTGGTTACAATCCCAGAAACTACTTTCCAGACTGTGTCTTGGCACTTCTGCATTGCTCTAGGTTACACAAACAGTTGCCTGAACCCAGTCCTTTACGCATTTCTGGATGAAAACTTTAAACGATGCTTCAGAGAGTTCTGTATTCCAACTTCATCCACCATTGAGCAACAAAACTCCACTCGAATTCGTCAGAACACCAGAGAACATGCCTCCACGGCCAATACAGTGGATAGGACTAACCATCAGGTATGCAGTTTCTAGAATTAGGTGTATCCATTGGGAATGACATAAACATTATAGAGTTTTGTGTCAATGCATTTTAATCCTTTAGAAGGAAATCAGTAAAAGGAGATTGGGGTTCAACGTAAGAATGGAGGAAAGAGGGGAACAAATTGTGGTCCTAGTATCAGAGAGGAGCTTTGTTATATAAACTGTGCTGTTTATATTTGACTTTACATATTTATATAGATATAAAGATATGCCAAATAGAAACACATAAAATTAAAAATCACTATCTTCTCAGACTTCTCTCCCATGCAAAATTAATGATTTTAACATATTGTGGAAGTGACTCTGATCTAGAATTCTTCTCATCTTGTCCCAGCAGTGTTGTGTATTTCATGGCTATCACTCCAATATCTCTCTCCCATCTCAAAAGCCAGTCCTACTCTGATAGTGTGAATAAGGAGAAAGGACCAGTGCCTTGTCCACTGTGGTCATGAGTGCCAGATATTCTTGGCAAATCAGCATCACAGCAAAGGAGAAAAGATTTTTAAATGGTCATCCCTAACTTTTGTTAAGCTATTAGTTTGTAAATTTTGCTACCTGAACTCTAAAGTGAGTATCAAATAAATATCAAATCATTTACTAATTTTTAGAGTAAATAATTTTTAACACCCATCACACTAGTATCATGAAGAATGACTAGTTTTGAAAGAAATATTTCTGTGCTCAGAGGAATATAAATGGGAGCCTACACAGAAGAGTCAAAATTTACATGCAATATTATAATCACATGAGAACTCACAGGAGGAAAGAGAAAAAGCTGTCGCCAAACTAATATTACCTGGTTAAGTCACTGGTTGGCTAAATTTTACATCTGACCTATTATGTCAATCAAACATATGACATGATTATTAACATTAATTTAAGTAGGTAAATTTTCTCTCTTTTTCAGTTTATAAAATGTTCTTTATTCTGAATTTGTCTTGTTTTCTTTTTTTTTTTACATTTTCTGCTGGAGACCAGCTCCAGCCGGGTTCAGGGTACCCCAAAGATGGAGACGGCATCGGCAATTGGGGGGAAGAAGAGACATGTTCCTTTCTTTAGATTCACTCTGGAGCATGATTCTATCACGGCTCTTAAACTGCTCACCCTTCCTTGCTCTGCCTGTCTCTACAGAGGGGTCCGTGGCACCCTGGGTGAGGTCCTATCCGTACCGAAAAAGAAAAAGAAAGCTTACCTTGAGGCCCCATGTTGGGTGCCACTTGCCGGGGAACAGCTTCAGTCGGGTTCAGGGTACCCCAAAGGTGGAGACGGCATCGGCGATTGGGGGGAAGAAGAGAGAAAGAGAGAGAGAGAGAAAGAAAGAGACTGGATTCCAGTCTAGTGCAGAAGCGATGTGTGTTATTGGGAATTACAATGGGTCTTTTATACACAAAGTCAGATGTAGGAGGGGCATCCCCCACCCACCAGAAACCTTAATCCATGAAAATTTAATCAATGATTGCCTTTAAACCCTTTTCATATGATAATCTTAAAATCCCATAACAAAGGATAACCTAATCTGTGACTGACATATTCTATAAACCTTTTTCATCCTAAACTGATTGATTTATGCCAAGTTAAACAATTCTACAGAAGCGTAAGTATTTACTTTACAAATGAAAGTGGCCCATCCCAGAATGTTTGGAATGTGACCCAGTCCAAAGTTCACAGTGGGCTATCTGCAAGTAACCCAGTCGCATTCTTTCAACAAAATGGCTATCTTCTAAAACTGTATTCTACAATTTACACCTTCAATAAATCCTAAGATCATGACCCAGAAGCCTGTGACCAATACTAAGGCTCTTAGATGTGACACGAGTTTGAATTATAAGTTGTGTGAAAGCCAAAACTGCAGTTTGTGGAAAAATGGGAGCAATGAGCTTCTAAAGTTAGCTTGTGTTCATCCCGGTCTCAGAGTTTTTATGTTTTGAGCTCACAGGAGCTTAATCTGGTTAGTGCTTAGTAGAAAGGGGGAGGAAATGGGATCAATAGCGCCCGAACGCATCCTAGTGGTCTCGGGGTCAACGGCCCTTCCTGATCCCTAACGCTCAGTGGGCCTCCGTGGCCAGCTCCCAACAATTTTTAAAATTTTATTTTAAAGATATGAGGTACAATTCAGGATTAGTGGTCATCATACAAATAAAGTTTGGGTCTCCCTTTGGTCCCCATTTCACCTGGTTTGAGATCAGGTACCCTTATTGATGTTATGCTTCCCACTCCCCTGGCAGTATCCCGCCACTGTCAATCCCTTTCTTATAGTATTATGGTAAATGTTCAGGGTCTGATTATGAGTGAGTAAACTTTCAAATAATGATGCCAGTATCCAAAAATGACAGTCTGCATCGTTTTTTTGTTTTGTTTTATTTTGTTTTTAAACACAGAACTCAAATTCAAACTTCCTATGAAGCAGAAGTTTGAGTCAGAACCTTGGATAAGGTTCCTAAAGTCCAGGGCAGGACTATGGAAAAGATGGATCCAGAAAAATGAATAGGAGGTCAGATCCATGAGGAGTCAGAGGGAGGCCTTGGCCATCACAGTTGCTTCATCTTGCTGCATCTTACTGTCTCTTCACCACTCTCCCCTCCTAACCCTGCTACTGCTACCCAGTCCAGCCCAGGCTTATGCTTTCAAATTGACCCAAGCACTAACATAATATGGTCCAGATGGATCTGTCATAGGGGACATTAATTCTCATATCCCTGATATTCAATAATGCTCAAATGAACACAGGAATTGGCACCCCCTGGAGAGCATGAGGTAATGATGGCAGATCCACTTCCAGTAAAGGGAAAATTATTAACTTATTAGGTCTCACTTCTAATTCCATTTCAGAAATAAATGTCAGAAAGAAATGGCTTCTTATTCTGCTTCTTCTCTCTAGTTTTCTTCCACATCAAGACCTCTAAACCTGCTACTTTTACTACTAAGTATCTCTTCTATTCAGTGGCTATCAAAATCTTGAACATAAGTTTAAAAAGGTAGGGATTTAAATAGATTTTCTCCAACCAGAAATAACATATTAAAGAATACAATTTAAAACTCTGAGTGCTAAGCTAAGGGTGAAATATTTTGCTTTGGAGTAAAATATTTTCATTGGAGCAAAATGATGGCCATTAGAAGTACTGACTCTTTGCCTACCTGTACCTTCCCCTCCTATCAAGCTCTTAAGGGTGTGGCTGTTTTTACCCTGGACCTCTGCTAGGGCCTCTCATCCCACCTAACCTCTCAACCATCCTTCACTTCCCTCATTGTCATGGAAACACAGCTCCCAGACCGTCTGGTGAAGCATTTCTGTTGAGTTAAGCATGGTTGTCCTTCAGTTGCCTGACACTGCCCTTGACTCCCTTCCAAATCCAGCATTGTTACATTAGTGTGGCCCTTGCACAGCCAGATAAAGGAGAAAAGAAGCTAATTGGAGGAGTTCTGTTCTAAGTAACTAAAAGGTTTGCTTTAAAAATACATCCAATTAGGACTTATCTTCATCACTGCTTCGATGAAGCAGCATCGGTGTCAGATAACGGCAGAAACACATTAGCCCTGGAATTGGCTGCTGTCCCAAAATGCCCGGCTGGGAGAGCCGGACACAGAAGAGAGGCTGCCAGGAAAAGAGGAAAAGACATTCTGACATATTTGAAAATTAAGATAAACCAAAGATCTCTTTTGCTAATCTGTACTGATGTGTCATCATTAGAATTAAGACAGTTACACACAGACAACTGGAACAGTATGTAAACTGCTGGTGATAGTTTTTAATACATCAAATATATCAAATTTTCAATGTATTAAATATTCAATACATCAAAATAAGCAAATGATTTGAGTGAGAAATCGAAGACTTTATTTCTATGCCTACAGGACATGTTTGATTAGTTGTACAAATTCAGTATCTAAACAAACTGGTGTTTGGTTGTTGCTGTTTCACATAATGAGTCATCATGTTAGGAAACAGAGCTAATTGGATTTGCATTTAATTTTTCAGCTACTTGTTTGAAGTTTATATTGGTTGTAGATGTTTATGTTCTGCCTATGTATTCATATTTTCTTCTAGAAATATACTCTATATGTCACATTTCAAGTACATTAGTCAACTTCATATTCTGCAGAACAGAGATCCAATATCAAACCTTTCCAGGGTGTCTGTATTCTGACAACTTTCCAGCGGCCATGTCCATAGAGTGCAAAGTGGAGTGGCGATTTGGCAGTTATCAAGGTAATTTGATAAGCCATATGAGAAAATTCTGTGCCCAAAATAAACTTTGAGTCATACTTACACAGTAAAAAACTGCTCAGTCAGTTTTTGCTGCATGACAAATTGCTGCAAAATTTAGTGGCTTGAAGTTTGCAATTTTTTAAGATCCGTCATTTCAACTAAGTTTGGCTAGATCATTCTTTCATTCTTGGTTGGGCTCACCTTGAGGTCACCTGTCAGCTGAGCTGTAAGCTAGTTGATCTACAATGGCCTCAGCAAGAATGGATAGCTCCATGAGGACTATGGTCCTCTAGCCCATTAGCCCAGGCTTGTTCTTACTGTGGTCACAGGTTCTGAGAAAGAGAGAAAAGAGAGCAAAGCTTCTTGAGGTCTAGGGTCAGAAACAGCATGGTCACTTCTATGCTTATTAGAGATCAAATAAAGTCACCATGTCAACTTAGATTCAATGAGTAGGAAAATAGACTCCACCTCTTGCTGATAAGAGCTGCAATCACATAGTAAAGGAATGTGGATCTAAAGAAGGAAACAATTGTGGCCACTTTTGCTAACAATCTACAGTAAGCCCATGTTGCATGGGACAGGCAAAGCTATTCCTTCCTGAGGGCGGGAATCATCTCTGTCTTGCTCCTTCTTCTTATATCGCCAGATCTACCTAGCCAGTGTCTAGCATATTAAAAAAAATACTCCCAAAATATCTGTTAACTGAATCAATAATGAGAGGGTTCGTGGTATTTTAGGAGACTGGTGGGGGGATGGGAATGGCCTCTTCCTCATACATCTGATGGAAATTCCTAATGATTAGGTAACACATTGATATTAGTTCAGGCTCACTGTCAGGAACAGGAAAATATTCATAGTAGGCCTGCAGCCTTTTCTCCTCCCCAGCCTTTATTACTCTGATCAAAAGCTATACTTTCCCAAAAGTTGGTTACATTTGTGCTTGCTTGCCTTGTATTTTTAACAAGTGCTTTTGATGAGGAGACCAAGAATTAGACTCAGTTCCTAAAGAGGTCTTTCCCCGGCAGAGTATGAAGAAAGAAAGAAAGAAAGAGAGGTAGGGAGGGAGGGTGGGAGAAAGGGAGGGAGGAAAAGATCTCTGGGGTTGCTTTGTGCATGCCAGGGCTCAGCCTCCTGTACCTGCCGTAGCGTAGCATCCATATCTTATTTATGTTCAGCTTCTTGTCTTTATGGCTTCTAGATCTTTATTAGGTAGACTTAGGTATAGGCATTCATTTTCCATCTGCTCTAAAGGCTGTTTAATTTCTCTGCTCACATACCACACTGCTGTTGTCTTACTGAACTCCACTTTGCTTTCAAAAACTTCCCACATTTATTCAGATTATTTTGGGTCCAACTCAGACCCAAAATGTTGGCCACGACTAACCTATCTTTCCCCCCTGTTGTCCAATCATATTATTTAATGCATTTTCTATTTTGACACATAAGTGATTGATTTTTGCAAACATTTAACATTACATGGGAAAGGAAACAACTCTGCTAGATCAATTGGCTTATTCTTTAAACAGTCGGTACTAACTTCAACTGTAATAATAATGTTATATTGTATGACAGCATACAAATTTACAAATGTTTTCAAAAGTACTGTTGCATCTGCTCCCTCTAATGACTCTTATGGGTAAACATGAGGAAATAAATGCTCAGGGAGGTTAACTGATTAGACAAGATCGGTCAGTAAGAGGTAGAATTCAGACAATCACCCTGAGTTTGTAACACTATTCCAAAGCTTTCCTCTGCTTCCCCACACCATGGCACTTTGCACTCAATTATCATTGTATGGTTTTAGCCACTGAGTCTTCAACTTTGCTACAAGCTCCAGAAATGTCAGTTCTTAAAAACCCCTCCAAGAGATTGTGGTTCATTGTGTGAGGGTAGGGCTTAAGAATCAACATTTTGAGTAAAACAACTGAGAATTCTGATTTAAATTGTAACGTCATTTCCAAACACTACCAAATTTACTGATTTGTCTAACCAGCAAAATTATCTCAGTCAAGCTAATTGACATGAATTTCTTTCAGCAAACGAACCATGTGTTTGGCAAAATAATGTGGTTATTCTTGGAAAAAGCCTAAACATTCTAGTTTATCTGTCAGTGATTCTGACAGGCAAAAGTAATATGATAGCAATAAAGCTGACATTATGGTATGTCCTGCCAATAACTGTTTCTTGATATGGCAAGCCCATTCCTAAACCCTCTGATTACAATTTTTAAAGCACTTTCTTAACATTTGTACTAAAGCATTATGTCAGGAAATTAGGAGATGCTTTGCACTTGGATTAACTCTAATACCATATTATCCCCAGCTAAACCAAAAGCAGAAGCCTAATTTTTAAAATCAACTAAATCGTTCTCAAAAGCTGGATCTTGTTTTTTACAGGACATCTGTGGAGAGCTAATCTGGGAAAGAAATGATTTCAATTCCATGACAAAAACCCCAAATGAGAATAGCTCACAAAATTATAGCACTGGACCACATTAATGCATCCTTTGTGCGCTAAATCAAAATGGCTATTCTTTCCTTTTCATGGTTTTAAAAAATGGCTCCAATTGTGTGTGGGAAGGGTGGGTATGTTGTGGTGTGGGTGTGTGTGTGCGTGTGTATGTGTGCACATGCACACACCTGTGTGTCTGTGTGAGATATGGGCGTGTCTCTATATGCATGTCTGGAATTAGAGTATATCTAGGTTTAAAATAAATAGCAGAAGAACTTGATAGTTTTATGAGTCATTGTATTCTGGGAAGGAAAATGTTTTTTTAATTAGAAATATGTTTATTCTCTGAAAATATTTGACTTTATGACTATTAATAATAACATTTATTGACCAGTTTGTGTCTGGAATGGGATATCTTATTTAATTGTACTAGGTATAGATGATAATCTCTACTCTACAGTTGAGGACAGAGATGCTTAAGGGAGTAATTTGTCCAAGGTCATGGAATGGCTGAGGTTTGATGCCAGTTAAATTCGATCTTATAACCCAGGCTCTTAATCAGTGTGCCCTACCATTCCCCAGTGTGTTTTCACTCTTCTCTGAGTAACATTTGATCTCTGATCTTTTATGAAGATCTAGTTTCAAATGTTGAATTAACTCATATAACTAGTACAGAATTTTCTTGTACTTACTGTTTCAATTAATGTAACTAGCTGATGAAAAATATAGCAACATATTCTTCTTTTTAAAAAACTAACGTAAAATGAGATATTATCTTATTTGGCTAAACTGAAGTGATGAATAGCTATTTTATAGTCATCTATCATAAACAATATTTTTACTTATTGAGGTTTCATGTTTTGGAACATGTCAATCTTTATTTTCTGTCTCACATAGTTTTAGAAGCTAAATATGAAAAGTGCATATTTTTGCCTAACTTTCTACAATGCCACATTTATTTCTACTTCTACCTCTATGAATTTGAAATGCAGTTTCACGGAACTTTTTTTTTTTTTTTTTGCTTTTGCATTTTTTTCTCACATCAAATGAAAGGATCATTTGAATAAATATGACATATCACAAAGCATCCATTAACTTTTGAATGCCTTTCTGATCACCATATCTTTTGTAAGTACAAATAGATATTTTCAAATTGCCACAACATGGTAAAAATGACAAAATTACTTTGGGGAAGACATTGTGAGAACTATACATTTCTAAAATGAAATATTTCTGATAACATTTCTTTTATAATTATTTATGTTCCTGGAAATCAAGAATCTACAACCACAACTTTTGTCTGCCTTATTCTCTCACACTCAGAATGTTTTTTCTAATATTAAGTAGACCTCCTGGGTTTGAAGTGATTAGAAAGGTTCCATGATGAAAAGACATATTAGAACCATGTTGTCTATGACTTCTACTCTTTACTGCAATAAAATTCCGTAAATATATACATGATGTTGGTAGAGGAGGCTAGAAACAAGATTCATTTCAAGTGCTAAATAATTGAAATAGCACTTTTTCAAAGCATGAATCACTTTCATGACATACATATACATCAAAAAGTCATAAGGCTAGCTCCCAAGACCCCACGTGAGCCTGGTCATCCCCACTGCCAGTGATGTGTGCTGAAGGAATGAATATCCACAAATATTAACCTTGCCTGTGTGGGAGATAAGTATGAAGTTAATGTAGTGTTTGTTGCTGTCCTGTATACAAATCAAAAGAAATTAATCACTTTTTTCTTTCTACAACACCTGAACATATTAGGAACACATGCAAATAATTGCATGATAACTGTCCTCATAAATGGACTCCAAGTCATTGTCAGACATAAAATAAATATAGGCTGAAAGTTTCTTCACAATTTGAAACAATGGTGCTCTCAGCCCAAGAATAAATATGTAGGAAAA
Source organism: Carlito syrichta (assembly GCF_000164805.1). NCBI lineage: Eukaryota > Metazoa > Chordata > Mammalia > Primates > Tarsiidae > Carlito > Carlito syrichta. The sequence goes on from NW_007090138.1 coordinate 137,155, forward strand.
TAATGTGACTCATTTTGTTACCCACATAACTGGTAGGTTCCGTCGTTTAACAGGTGGTAAACCAATGACCACAACCAAGGAGGACTGAACAAGGGGTTGAGTTTTACTTGCAACAAGTAATGAGAACGCGAGGGATAGTTCCCAAGGCGGTGTCTCCCTGAACTAATGAAGGCAAAAGTGGGGTTTTCATTGTGCTGGTTGGCTGAGTCATTGTATGTAAAGGCAGAGTAAGGGCAGCGCAGGTGCAGTCCTCAATCGTGCTTCCTACTTCACAACTATGTATAGAAAGCAGTGAATTAGCTTAGTCCTGGTGCGGGGAGGGGGGCGTTAGTATGGAAGCGCAGAGAGTTTTCCAAAGTTCTTGGCTTTGGTGTCTTTGGTTCTAACCGGTTTTTGTATTCCTGCTGCTGGGCTTCTTCCTAGGAACCTTTTGAAACAATAGAAACTAAGTAGTTTCACTCCAGAAAAAGACTCAGGACTGGGGC
>NW_007090138.1:137780-149549 GCF_000164805.1 Carlito syrichta
AAGTCTACAAAAATCTACAAAATCTATCAAGCCCTACCTAGCGTGCTACTACTTTTTTCACATTATCAAAACTTTGAAAAGGTTATTTAAAAAGAAAATCTTAAACCGGGCTTGGTGGCTCCGCCTGTAATCCCGCGCCTTTGGGAGGCTGAGGTGGGTGGATGGCCTGAACCCGTGGGTTCGAGATCCGCCGAGACCTTATCTCTACAATAAATCAAAAAATCAGCCGGGCGTGGTAGCGCATGCCTGTAATTCCGGCTACTTGGAATGCTGAGGCGGAAGGATCGAGCCCAGCAGGTCGAGGCTGCAGTGGCCGGGAGCGGCCACTGCACTCCAGTCTGGGCGACAGAGTGAGACTCCAACTCAAAAAAAAAAAAAATCTTAGTACATTATATATATAAACATATTTTATATTTTTTATATCTTTATACATTTTTATATACCATTAGGAACTCTGGAATTCCTAATGGTATATCTATGTCCCTTAAAGCCCAAAAATAAATATTGTGATGAAATGGATTCCTCTAAGACATGCAATAAAAAAGCAAAATTTATGAAAGATGACATTTAGAAATAAGAATACCTTAATCAAGAACAAGCACAACATATTTTCAAAGACTATAACAACCAGAAAAATGCAGTGAATAGTGGATATGGATTGGGATGTGACTACTGCACATTTGACAATAAAATCATCCATTTAACCCATCCCATAATTTATTAGTTTAGCAAGAGTATCTCACTCTCGTTTTTCCTGCTTCTCTATCATGTTAGCTAAGCGGTTAATATATTTTAAAATTACCAAATGTAATTAAATATGGGCTCATTCAGATTTAAAACATCAACTTTTAGATAAAAGACTCTGTTAGTGCCACTTGTTGGAAATGGAATAGTTATGTGTCTCTCTTTCACAAAATTTTTTAAAATGCTGCAAATAAGGTTTGCAGGATGGCTAACACAGCTTAACAACTGAAAATGTTTCTTGTTGCTTCAGAAATTCTGTGAAACAAATGGACTTTCAAATGACTATACTACAAGTAAATATCACCATTTAAGTTCCAATAATGCAACTGGATTTATCAAGCAGATGCAAAATATTCACTGTTCTTAGAGCACTGGAACTGAAAACACCAATGCAGATTATCTTGTCCACACCTCCTCTTCCTACAAATGAAAAGACTGAAGACTAGATATATCATTTTATTGTATGCCCCTCTTTTTACTAAGTGAAAAAGATGATAGTGAATCTTTTCAAATACCTAGTTTTCAAGTGAAGTTTAAGAAAACATTTATAGCTAAAGAAAAGTCATATAATTATATTTTTATATCAACTCTAACATATGCAAAATTAATTTAAAAATTTCAGCAAGGAGACACGTTATAATTAGATAAGAATAGCAGGTTTAATATAAAATCCTAAAATTTAAGTAGTTCAATTATTTGCCCAGATTCTACCACTGACCTGCTAAATGTACTAGGGCAAGTTTCTGAAACTCTCTGTGTTTCAACTTCCTCATCTGTAAGAAAGATAATAACTAGAGTAGATACTGCTTAGGTTTATATAAGAATGACTTAGGATTATCTATGCAAAGTGCCAGGCAACTAGGTGATTTTATTATTCTTAACTATTTGACAAGGCTTTATTTTCTTTTTTCTTTTCCCCAAAAACTGAATTTCGTCTCTTGTAAAGAACATTTAGAGGAAAGAAATAATGTGCCACAAGAGATCATGAGATAGTCTCATTCAAGACTTCTCAACTTTGGCATTAGTGGCATTTCAGGCCACTGGTTACTATGCATTGCAGACTGTTCAGCAGCATAACTGGCCACTACACACTAAATCTCAGTAGTATCTACCCACGCCTAGTTGTGACTGCTAAAATATTACAATGCCAAATGTCACATTGCCAAATGTCCTCCTAGGTTGGGGCAGGGACAGATGAGAACTACTCATCTAACCTGTTAACTGTTTAATAGATGAAGAAACACTTAGGTCCAATTTAGTTGTGATGTCCTGACTTCAGTCTAATTCTCCCCTGAAACATCACACTGATTTTTCAAAAGAAAGTTTACTTCTACCCTGCTAACCAGTTGCAAAAAAAAGACTCAATATTAATGGAAGACAAAGGAAAAACACAATTATTCAACCCTAATATTACTTCAAGCTTTTCTTTTAGAGAAGATGAAACATTATTAAGAAAGAATTAAAGACTAATAAAGGGGAGAATACTGTTAGGGACACCTGAGAAGCTCTGATTGAGGTCAAATATCCCAATGATATTAAAACATTAAAAGAAGCTGTGGATGAAATACAGCTAATAAAACACAAATCTCTGAAGCAGAGAAAAATGGTGAGAGTCTAGGAAAACTAGGAAAAGAAACAGAATCCCTTGTGTAAAGGGAATATTTGTAGCAACTCAAAACTATAGAATATTTAGTTTTGTGCTGATTGTTTTCAGACCTAGATCAGATCGTGTTAATGTATTTTGAGAGCACTTAGAAATAAGTATCCTCTAAGAGGCGGGACGTGATTAGTTATGGGAAACCAAATCTTATTTTCTTAGGAAATTACTGGACAGGGAAATCAAGTAAATCCTATATCAATAGTGCCTTTAACAATAGATTTGCCAAGCTCTTGTTAATTTCTGTAATACTATATTAACTTAATTATGATGTTGATATAATGATACAATGAAGTAGGTTTATAAACTTTTAAGTGACTCCCATTTTAAGAGTCCCCATCAATGGAGGAATTCTGAATAATGTAGATGATAGGGTAACAAACCAAACTTACTAGAAGAGTAAGCCAAAACTAAAAATATAGTAATTACTAGAGAGAAAATTAAGTCCAAAACTCCAACTATAGAAACATAAAATGTAAGAGATAGATGATGTCAAAATAGTCATAGGGATTTTATTTCATGGGCCAACAATAATACTATAGGCTATCTAAACTGTTGTGATTATACATCCCAGCAACAGAACTCTAATGTCTAGAACCAAAGAAATGTTAGCCTCACTCTGACAGAAAACACACTTTGGGAACGAAATAAGCAAATTAGATTGTGTTCAGAGATTAATAACCAAGATGTGGAGGAAATTAAAGTAGCTGCCCATGATTACACTGGGAAATAGAAGACTCGGAGAGGACACAATAACTTTCTTTATATTCTTAAAGCAATGTGAATAGGGAAATAGACTCATCCAACGCAATCCCACTAGTTAAAGCCAATGGGTAGGAAAGGTATTTCATTACAACCAAATACTTTTCTTATTTAGAAAACCACTTTATGGGGGATATGACTGACATACGAAAAGATTTGTATACAACTTGATGAGTTTAGAAAGAATGTTCCAGGCTTTGAGACACAGGGATTTCCTTGTTACTGGAAGTCACTAAAGTTCAAACATCAGCATTTTGCCTACACGAAAGGGACATTGAAAGAATTCAGACATTAAGATTTGATATTAGGGACTAAAAAAGAGTCTTTGAATGAGATTTGCAGTTTTTACAAGTTCTATAGGTTCTTATAATAATATAACAATCTTTGTGTGGGTAAAGATTAAAGGTACCTTACATAAACATTACTACAGCCCAGTCACTGTGGCTCATGCCTATAATAATCTCAGCACTTTGGGAGGCAGAGGCAAGATGATTGCCTGAGCCCAGGGGTTTGACACCAGCCTGGGCAACTTGGTAAAACCTTGTCTCTACAATATATCAAAAAATTAGCTGGGCGTGGTGGCCCTGTAGTTCCAGCTACATGGAAGGCTGAGGCGGAAGGATTGCCTGAGCCCAGCAGGTCAATGCTGTGGGGTGAGCATGTCACTGTACTCCAGCCTGGGCAACAAAGTGAGACTCCAACTTAAAATAAGTAAATATAAATAAATAAATAAAACACTACTACAGTAGAATGTTAATACTGTTCATGAAAAAAAACCATGTAGACAAATATTGATACATTTTTTTAAAAAAGCCCTGGAGACAAATATTAGGAAATTTTTTTTAAAACCCTATAGACAAATAGTAGGAAATGTGGCCTCTCTTATTTTGGTCATGGGGATGAATATTGTGTGTTAGCATTTAAAAGGTGTTGAAGAGTCCTACTGTGTGCATGTGTGTATACTTGTGTGTGTGTGTACCTCATACATATATATATACATATACATGTTCTCAAATTAATCTGAGCACGGGCCCAGGTTTTCAAGGGATACCTTATAACATCTCACAGAATGAAGATTTCCCTAAGCAATTTTGAAAAGCCTACTGTCCCATTACCCATGATCTATTCAAAATTAAATGTTTCACTGAAATTTATCTGGCAATATTTCATAATTCCAGATATTAATCAAAATCCTAAAATTAATTGGTAAACTCATTCTCAGTCATGTAAAATATATGAATACTTCAGTACAGAAACAAGACACTTAAACTTCATATCTCTGAAAATAGAGCAGGTTGTGTTTTGTTAGGTTTTCACTTTTGTTTTGCTTTGTTTTGAAGTTTGACAATTTCTGGTTGTCATTATAAAAAAATGTCTATGAAGCTTTGGAATATATTTTCGTTGAATTAAGTTATACATTGCTAAGAATAAGCATTATAATTGGCACATTCTTCTGTTACAAATATAATATCTTTGCAAAAAATAGAGGTATTTTTAAAGTCATCTATACTCAATGGTGAGAAGCATACCAAAGGTTGAATATTACAATATTTTATTGTGAAAGACCATAAGACTGGAAGCCAAGTAGCCAGGGTTTTGGTGCCAGTCCTGCTGATGGCCATTTACGTGAGGTCAGCATCCCAAGCCAGTGCCTGCTTAAAGGACCCCTTCATAAGCAGGCATTTTTAAACCTCTGGAGACTGCTCGAAAATTAGGAATCATTTCTGAGTTTGATTGATTACCCCCATTCAGACTCCAGACACCAGCTTCTCTTGATGTACAACAAATGTAACCACCAACGCTTTCCCTAATGAAGGAAAACATTTGTTATATGGTGCAAAATAAGTTCATATTAACAGCAAGAGGAGGCATATGACAGATCAAGTCTGGATCCGTTGAACTACCCAATTACTCCACCTCTTCTTGAACTCTCCTTTGCTGAAGTTAGACCCCTTGTACTCCAAATTCCAATATGTCTGACTCAGGCAATGGTGCTTGGAAGAAGGGATGTGTTTCCTATTACTTAGGAACATACCTATGAGTCATCAGCTCAAAGGTTTTTTTTGTGTGTGTGTTGCTCTGTTTTTATGGTTTCTGTGATGAAGGAGACTTTGAAGCCTATTACTGGCTGAAACTCAGATTCAAAAGTATCCAAGTCTGTTATTGGTTTCAATTGCAACTTTGGATGGCATCACAAATAGGAAAGTAAAAAAATAGAAGTGGAGGGGAATGGTTGCAAAATAAAAACATTAAACTAGCTTTCTTCCTCCCATGTACTTGGGCATGTTACTTCATTTCCCAAGATTCTATTTCCTTCCATAGATTGACAAAGTTGAAAAAGATAATCTCTTCCATTTTTTCTAGCTCCAGAACTGCAGGAAATACACATCAATCTTTGTATGGGTGAAGACTGAAAGTTCCTTATGTAAGCTTCAGTTTGAACTTTAAGAGCTTTTTAAACATTTTATCTTTTTTAATAGAAAAAAAAATAGCTCCAGGGACTTGTTAGTTGACTCTGTGGAAAACTATAGTTTAAAAAACTGTTGATAAAAATGGAAAACTGATGGTAGAAAATTATATTATGTATGTATCTAATGTATCTAAGTTTTGTACTTATTGTCAAATTGCAAATCTACTAAAATATATAACTATACTGTGGCTGTTGTCAGAAAAGAAGCTCAACTTTAGAAGATGGCAGGGAGTTCCAAAAATCCAAAGCAGATATCTTAGCAAGCAAGCAGGTTGGCTTGTCACAACTCTATGGGTGCCAAAAATAGAAACTATGATTCAGTGGACCAGAGAAAACCATTTATTACTCACAGTACAGCAAATAGCAGGAATATCATCATGGCAACAACAGTTCCCTTGGCTATATGTCTCATGATGAGACACTATAGATCCAGACTGCTGCCACACATACAATAGGATTGCACCACAGCTGAGGAGCCCAGAGCTAAGGGTTCAGAGTCTTTTATAGCAAGCAGTAAACAAACCAATCCTCCTCCCTCGGGAGCCAGAGTCACAAAGTGGTCATGCTGTCGTCCTCATGTGATTGAGCAATGAAAATTCTTAGTTGACTCGAGGTCAGAAAATAGATAGGTTTTGCAGTTCAGATCAGTCAGCAAGAATGGACAGAGATGGTCAGTAGACTACCTCTCCTGATAATTCACCTGTCAGCTCAGCATATTATTGGCTGAACTTAAGTTTTCACCTCATTATGCCACCCCATCAGCAATTTGAATTACACACTGACAAGGGCTAAGACCACATCTGTTCCATCTCTTTAAATCAATTCTGAATTATCAACACAATCTCATCCACAGGAGGTCAATCTGCCATATTAATCTCAACCGTGAATTCCAGGATCACAGGCCCAACTGACTAAGTCTCAGAAAGGACTAACAAGGCATTTCAGGCAATCGTATTTTCTTATATTATGCATGAATTGTACCACCATACTGTGAGTTTTAATCCAAACACAAGAGCAGTTGGCAACCACACAAACTCTCCCGATTCAGCCAAAATATAGTCTAAGACCCATCAATGATTCATTTACAGTCAGGGAGTTTGAACTGGCCTGCTGATCTTCTATGGTTTGTTACATCTCGTTGGATTTGGAAGCTTAATGTAAGAATGTGTTCCTGATCTGTCTTTAGTATACAAACTCTGATGTCAGGGAGCAATATTCACATTAGTGTACGGAAAAATAAAACCATGTATTCCACAGGTAGAACATCCATTTTCACATTGGAGCCCAACAATGGGAACGTGATCGAAGAAGTAGTGTGCAAAACATCAAAGATGTGCCAATAGCAGCCCCTGTGTTCAGTGGATAGATAACTTATGGTCCACTGTCTGAAGGGAACGGGCTATTCCAGGATTCACTGATAAGTTTGATTTGGATCACCCTGATGTTGATTTGATTAAGGTATAGAGGCAGGGTCACCATGTAGTTGTAGCCTGGTCAGTCATACATGCCATAACCTAAGGACATTTCGTGTCAGGAACAGCATGTAAGCTGGTATGAGCTTTGCTAAAACATCTGTCTGAATGCTTACACATATTTGAGGGTGATTCATTTTGGGGAGCTGCCTTTGATATACCAGGCACAGTAGATGAGTAGACCGATTAGAGTTGTTTTTTTTTTTATTTCATAGCACATGGATAAGGATGATGAATCCAGCAGTGATATGGGTTGGCAGTCAGAGCTGCTGCTTGTCTCTGATGGACTATCTAATAATGTTGTCCAACTGAGGGGCTGAAATTCAGCATTAGTTATTGTCTCCTTCCAGCACCTCCAGGGTCTAAGGTGTTACTTCCCCCAATGAAATGGGTAGCAGTGTATGGGAGCTAGTGGATCCAGAACCCCAAAGGGTACCTCTGGGTGGAGACTATTTCTATTTCCAGAAAAATTTAGTTTTAAAAGAACCCTGGGTGCTCTGCTGGGTCAACCTCTTACAGAAGACCTAGCATCGCCTGCTGCTTAGGTACACAGAAAAATTTGGCAGATTTTCAGGCTAACTTGTACATAGGCCTCAACAAAATATCAACATAGATAAGGCACATATTGCCTCTCAAACTGAAATAGTCCAATCAAGTGTCAGGCTTCCTTTCTGATGGGGCAGTCATAGAGCAAAGAATGTTTTCTTTGCTGTCCCCAGGATTGACTTTTGAGTCTTAGTCCACATTGCTTCCAAGATTTTGTCTTGGGTGGCTGTTCCAGTATCTTATCAGATTTAAAGAACCTCTCTGGGCCTTCGTGTGATTTAGCATCTATTTTATTAAAGCCTATCAGTATAACATCATCAATATAGTAAGCCCAACTCTCCAGTGAAAAAGAGAGAGGTTAATCCTGTGTTTTGACCTATCCACTCACTGGTGACAAATAGCCGGAGAATTCAAATAGTACTATGGCAGCCCATTAAACATGTTTTGGAGACTCAACTAGAAAAAAAAAGGCTTAATCTTTGGGTGTGAAAGGGATTGAGAAAAAGACATGACCAAAGTTCAAGATAGCATGCCAGGTGCTATCACAGGCAATTGATTCATTAACAGTCACAGTGTCAGGGCAGCCAAGACTACAATGCCAACTGAATTCAGCTGGTGATCATCTGCCATAAGTCTCCAGATCCCATTCACATTTTTCACTGGCCTCACAGGGATGTTATACTGAGATATCACACTTTTCCTTAGACCTATTTCATTTAAGTCCTTGACTGAGGCTGTGGTTTTCTTTTCTCTCCCTGGCATTCTAAAAAAAAAAAAATTTAAATATGGAAGAGAACCAAAATCCAAGTTGTGGCCACTTGCATATGCATCATCCCAGTATCACCTCTCTACCATTTTCTCTTCCAGGAAAATCTCCTTTGGACATCATGAACATTCACAGGAATTGCATATAAATTGTCAATACCAATCACACATTCAGCCTTGGGAGCAGAAAGAGCAGTATATAACAGAGGTCTAAACAATCCCACCTTTTCCCATTTTACCCTGTTTCAAATCTGACTAATTAAATATGTGGTCCTTACCCTCAAGAGAACCAAGTACTTAACCATTAAATCCTGTATATTGAAAAGAGACATAAAAGTTTGTGATTGTTCCCACCTCTACCTCTCTTCCCTTCTCCCACTCTTTCTTCCATAAAGCGTAAGTCCTCGATCCATCTTGGGAATAAGGAGACGTTACCTTGTCCACCCCAGTGTCCCTTCTCCTTAAAGGATTTTAAATCAGGACACAGAAGGGAAAAGTCAAGCACTAGAGGTTCTGTGGGAACAATTTTCTCTGCAGCAGCCACCTGGCCTAGTTCCTCCATAAGAAGGGGATTGATCTCTATGAAGGAATCTGGTCCTGTAAAGGCACGTCGAGCTTCACCTGTGTAAATGACAGTGTGCCTCCTTGAGTTTCTTTGGTGAGCATCCTATCATACTCTTATTTGGGAAACCTGTTTTATTTTTTTCTTAATTTTATTTTAGAATTGTGGGGTACATGTGAGGATTTACTAAATAAATAAATTGCACACGGGTGAAGTTTGGGCTTCTAGTTGGCCCTCTCTTCTCCAACAGTGGGCCAGGCACCCAGTGTGTTACCACTTGCCCCCTCCCTCCTTCCTCCTTCCCTCCCCTAGCAGAGTCCCGCATTTGCCAATCCCATCCTTGTGCTTGTGTGACCAGTGATCAAGGCCCACTTGTGCAGAAGAACATGTAGTATTCAGTTCTTTGTTTCTGTGATAGTTTACTTAGTATTATGGTCTCCAGCTCCATCCATTTTGCTATGAAGTCTATAATTTTGTTATTCTTCATGGCTGCATAATATTCCATCATGTATATGTACCACATTTTCTTTATCCCGTCCACTTTCAATGGGTATCTGGGTTGGGGAAAACTGTTTTAATAGGCATGTCCACACTGCCTATGATTGGGTCCCTTTGGAGGGGTTGGTTTTTCCTATCCCGGGCTTTGTTTCATATTGCAGAGACTTTTTCTGGTTTAGAAAGGACTGTTCTTATCCTAAACATCAAATTTCCCCAAATAAGCACAGCTCCTAGTGCAGGATCTCCTAGCAAGAAAGGAGTGGATTCCTCCACTTACAGGGAAGAGAACAATCTTAAACACTCATTGGTTCTGCTCTCAGTGAGGGGTCATCATCGGGGCTGTCATTTTGTCCAGGACAGAATGAGTCTAGGGCACTGTTAGCCCTCAGGCTTTGAATAGCTTCCTCCATGGGATTTCATTGGGACTTTACTGTCCTCAAGAATATCTTTTTGTGTTGTCCGTAATGTCATTACTGAAACAGAAATCCAGAGTAGCAAACCTCATTGTGGGGCATGATTCTGTTCCCATGAAATAATTTGCACAATACTTTAAAGCATAAGGTCAAGTGTGAGACAACCTTGGTGCTGCTGTTGACCCTCTAAGAGCATAATCTTTCTAACTCTTTCATCACCCCAGCGCAGCAGCCCAGTGTCTCACAGCTCTTCCGTCTGTTATCAAAGCATCCCTGGATTTCCTTTCTTTCCCTCTCCTTACAGGTCTTTATCTTGGTGAGCTCTATCTCCTTACAGGTCTTTATCTTGGTGGGGACATACTGTCTTCTAGATATGTCTAGTTTGATATAGTGTGGATGCTTGTGGCCTCCAAGTCTTATGTTGACATATGATTCCCAGTGTTGGAAGTAAGGCCTAGTGGGAGATGCTTGGGTCATGGGAGTAGATCCCTCATGAATGGCTCGGTGCTGTTCTCACAGTAATGAGTGAGTTCTTGCTCTAGAACTGATTGTTTAAAACAACCTTGTGCCACCTCCCTCATCTACCTTATTTCTTCTCCTGCCATGTGACAGGCCTTCTCCCTTTGCCTTTAACTGTGAATAGAAGCTTCTTGAAACCTCACCAAAAGCCTAGCAGATGCTGGAGCCAGGCAGAACTGTGAGCCAATGAACCTCTTTTCTTTATAAATTACCCAGCCTCAGATATTACTTTATAACAATGCAAAATGGACTAATATGGTTATAACGTAAAACTTGATACAGTTGTGCTTTCCTTTCTAACAGGACCAAGAGTTCTCTCCTAGTCCCAAAGGACAGCAAGAAGCAGCCACGGCAGCTTGCTCAAATTTCTCCCTCACCTCTTGGCCTCCATCAACTCTTCTTCATCAACAGATAGGACAGAGGTGGACTACTCACTGCCCTCCTTCCACAATACTTGGGCTGGAATATTTGCTACCGGAAGTTTTTTTATATTTTACTATCCAGAAAGTTTACAAATGTTCCGGAACCCAGTTTATGAGTTTTTGCCTTTTTCTTTCCACAGATTATTGTCTGTCTTGGTACTCTGCACTTCATGTCATTTTGTCTGGGCAAAGTCTCACCCTCTTATAAGATAGCAAGAATTAACAAGACTCCAAAGGAGATGGCTATGCAAGCAAGCAGGTTACATTGCCGGAACTCAATAGGTGCCAGAAGTAAACAAAAAGACTCAGACAATTTCTTACTCACAGCACAGCAAACTGCAGAAACTTTAGCATGACAGTGTCAGTTCCCCCACTGCCAAATTATACCAGGCGATGTGATGAGTCCAGATGGCGACTACACACACAATACGTTGTATCACAGTTAAGGAACCCAGACTTTAATCTCTCAGCACCTGTGGGAACAATAAATAAACCTCCCCCAGGAGCAAGTGTTCACACAGTGGTCAAAGCTGTGGCCACGTGTACCTACTTAATTGCCTGTGCATTAGCTACAGAAATGGTCAGGGTCAGAGGACAGCGAGGCCTTGCAGTTTGGCAGAGTACACGAAGGTGTACAGGGACACTCCTGGCCCTGGTGGACAATCTTTCTCAACATTGATAGTGATCAAATCTATTCCTCATTTTTAGTTATTACACACTGAAATGTTTAGGGGTAAAGGATCAATTTAGTATCGAGCGGTTCAAAAAGATTGTGTGTGTGTGTGTGTGTGTGTGTGTGTGTGTGTGTGTGTGTGTGTGTGTGTTAAGAGAGTAAAAAAGAAAGCAAATGGTAAAGCACACTTACCAAAGTAATATTTTATTTTATTTTATTTTATTTTTGAGTTGGAGTCTCACTCGGTCACCCAGACTGGAGTGCAG
>NW_007090138.1:149569-153041 GCF_000164805.1 Carlito syrichta
TTTTTACATTGGAAATGTTTTACATAGTTAATGAACAAAATTATATTTAAAAATCCAAAACCTCTAAATATTAAAAACAATGAAAACAAGTACATCTAACTATATAGGAAATTAATTGTATAACTACATGGGATATAATTATTTTGAATTACTTTACTTTTTTTTTTTTTTTTTTTGAGTTGGAGTCTCACTCTGTCGCCCAGACTGGAGTGCAGTGGCCGCTCCCGGCCACCGCAGCCTCGACCTGCTGGGCTCCGGCGATCCTTCCGCCTCAGCCTTCCAAGTAGCCGGAATTACAGGCATGCGCTACCACACCCGGCTGCTTTTTTTATTTATTGTAGAGATGAGGTCTCACTGCCCAGGCGGGTCTCGAACCCACGGGCTCAGGCAATCCACTCACCTCAGCCTCCCAAAGGTGTGGGATTACAGGCTGAGCCACTGAGCCCGGCTAAAGTAATATTTTAAAAGATCTCACATCCCTTTACACTTACCATACAAACACCTCCTTTTCTCCTCACCAAAATTATAACAGTGAACAATGATAACAATTGTTTGTTATAAAACTTGTTCTATTTCTTCTCTTATTTGAAAATATCAAGCCGTATTTTCATGTGTCTGAACAAATGTGATGTTATTATTCAACATGTATGTTAGCTTTACAGTGGGGTTGGGGTGTACTTTGTATCAGTTACAGAACAAAATCTATTAATGTGGAGAACCGGATAAACATAAAAATCTCTGCTTCTAGAAATAAAGAACATAAGAAGTATTGCAAAAAAAGGGGATTGCTTTTCCTTTGAAATTTTGGTCAAGTCATAAATGATTCAAGGATAAGGAAGAAGAAAGAGGATAAAGAAAAGAGAGAAAGTTTGGGTTAAAATGTATTTTTTCAAGAAAATCACCAATAAAATGACTAGCATACAGTTCTTCTCAGTAGTATACACAAACACAAGTATATATTTATAATGATCCAAGAAATTGTTCATACTGATTAAGGAGATTAATGAATGTCTTGACATTTAGGAAAAATGGAGGATTGCAGGTGAAAAGACACATGAAGGTCCTCAATAAGGATCTTAAAAATAGAAGATACTCAACAAATGTTTACTGCAACCAAATCTGAAATGCTCACTGTCTTTGTTCTTTCTCTCCTTTCAGCTAGAAAATCTGGAAGCAGAAACTGCTCCTCTGCCCTAACTGGGTATCGCACCATTCAGACCCTTCACCAAGCTAGAAACCACCATCTGTGTGGAAGCAGTTCACTGCAAGTATGTGTAGGAGGCTCTCGTTGCTAGGAAAGTGCCTGCTTTGAGGTCATAAAAATGCTTTCCTCTCTGGCCACTCCATTCTGCACATCAGAGGGACAGCCAAAGGCAACCTAGCGTTTAGAAGAAAAGGAATATTACCACACTAATAAGTCCAGCTTGTGAATATAATCACAAGGAAGACATCCAGTGGGACCAAAACACATCGTGGTATATGAATTGAGGTTGTCATAAAAGGTGACCCTGCTATTGGTAACGTTTTGTTTTCAAGCAAATATTTACGACCTCATCAAAGAAAAACCATTGATTGCTAAGTTCAACATCATCACACGAAGTAAATGCTACCTCTGATTCAAGCATCTTGTGTGGAAAGTCCAAGTCTTTCTAGTGTTTTGTAAGAAAACACATTATTCCATTTTTGACCTTTAAGGTTCACCTTAAAATGGTCATCTGGCTAGGACATCATTTCCACTTCCATGTCTTGGTTTTATGTTGTTTAAAAGGATAGCATCTCACTGGCCTAGCTCCATAACAGCAAGGGAAGAGGTTAGCATGAAAGATCATCTGAAACATAGTCACATGTCAGCTGCAGAAAGGTAGATTCTCATGCACTGCAAATACTAAGAACCATAATGAGGGATCTTCCATTCTTAGACTTTCAGTCGTTAGCTTCCCAGTTTTAAATGTGCAAATCCTTTGTTCCTATTTAAGTGTTCACAAAAGGTAATAGTTAGCCAATGAGTTCATCACTTCACCCATGCAAGAAATCAAGCATTAAAATGTACTCTTCATTTCTCACTAATTTCTCCATACTGCGTGCTCCTCACATATATTATTTTTTCTTTTTTTAACTCAGTTCAGAATACTTATGTCCTTTGAATCAGCATGATAAAATGACAGATGTTTTTGTTGATTGCCAGAACAGCTTAAGCTTAAAAAAAATGGATCCAATAAACTTAATCTCAAGACAGAAAGACTCAAATGACTATATAGAAAAATGTGTGATCTACTTTTCAATCTGGTGTAGTTACTTGGACATGAAATATTAATCGCCCAAAAATATTTCTCTGAAGATGGTGTTGATCTCTGCTAAATATCAAGATGTCCCTTGTAAAGAGTCAATCTTCTAAGCAGCTTCTCTAAGACAATTCTCCTCTTTGGTTGGTTTTCTTTGCTATGAAATACAGTAGATATTTGCAAGCACCCATTTTATTTTATCTTTATAGACAGCCAAGTCAAATGGCCCATGCTGAGAAGCTCTCTACTTTGAACATTTGTCAGCACTGATTAAATGAATCGAATACAATGTAGTTATCTGTGAAGACACAAATAGAAAACAAAGAAATGTGGCTTCTTTTATGAGTATTTCTGAGTCTACAAGCTGCCTGCAGACTCGACATAAAATCTGTATCCCTTCCTCAGTCTAATAAGGCACAAAAATGCACCAGACACCCAAAGGCAATTCTTCTGGAAGACAACTATCGTGGATCAGAATAACTGAATTTACTGTCTCAGAACTAACTGGCTGTAGTTATGTGGCCCGAACACATGTATCCATTAGATGAAAAAATCAAAAGCCCAAAAGCCAAGATAAGTGTTTTAATGTTTCCTTCTGATGAAGTCTCATCTCATGTTTACTTCTAATAATCTCCATTTCTCAAATATTATGTTCCAGAATAGATGTGTATTATGTTTAATTTTTTTTTATATTTTCTGATCAAAATAATGAAAACCAGGGCCTTAAAGATTTAGAATGTTTGTATTTGTGTATATATGTTTACATACATGCACTACCAGAACTTCCATAAGCAAAATGGATAATTCAAATGGAACACAACAAGGGAGAATGAAAGATTTGTATACAAGTCACTGGGGAAGAAAGTTTTTGCTTTTAATGGGCCATAATAACATGAGTTCTCAAGGGATCACATAGTATTGCTTTTGATCTTTAGGCTGTTTTTCAACAATCGTTATTTCTGCCGCATGACCAACTCTTAGTGTGAATTATCTGGCATGTTGCTGAATACAACTTAGTCTTTATGTAGGATTTGAATTTATCTTCTCTTACAAATGTCATGTGTGTGAACAAGGCTATTCCACACCTTTTTTTAGACTCTGCATAGAAGGAGTTTATTTTTTATTTTTTATTTTATTTTATTTTAAAGATGTGGGGTACAATTCAGGGTTAGGTATACAAATGGTCATTG
>NW_007090138.1:153061-178117 GCF_000164805.1 Carlito syrichta
TTTGGTCCCCACTTCACCTAGTTTGAGATCAGGTACCCTTACTGATGAAGTGTGCCCCCCCCCACCCCCACCTGCCGCCACCGCCCTCCCCTGGCAATTTCCCATTACTGCCAGTCCTGGAGGAGTTTATTTTAAAACTAAGATATCCTAAACTAAATAATGAAATAGTACATTGTCAACATTTTTTTTTTTTGCTCAAAACCATTTTTATTGTAAATTTGCAAGAACTACCTTACAATTCCAAGGCAAATAGAGACATCATAATCCTGACTCAGTCAGCTGGGCTAAGGTTTCTCAGGAAATCTAAAGCTAAAGAAAATGTAATGTTCTGCTTTGTTCTTCCTTCTTCTTTCAACCTTGCCATTACGGATGAGATTTCCTCCTGGTCTGGTATCTCAGTAATGCATTCTGTAGATGGAAGTGGAAGTTTTGCCTCTTCATCTGATCACTTACTCTGAAAATTCTACATTATGGCATCCCAAGTAGTTATGGTCTTTTCTCCCTCCTTCCCTACCTTCACTGCCATTTTGCTCCTGTGTTCTTTCCTTATCAGTCACTAGAAAGAAAAGGAAAGATGGGACTCGGCTAAGTAAGGATTGAGTCCCAGGACCCAGCTATCACTGGCACCATGGGGAGGGATATGTGTCCTCAGAAAGGGATTTGATCGTACTTTGTTTTAAACCTCTTGCTATAATATTCTAGGTCCACTTTAACAATTTGATGATGTCAAATACAAAAGTTTAGTGAAGAGGCTAAAACTTGAGCTTCAAGGCTATGCAGACCCATGTCTGAATACTTGGTAAAATTTTTTGGCTTTGTGGTTTTGAGCAACATGTTTAAGCTCTCCTGGCTTCAGTCTTCTCATAAAACTGTAGGCAGGCCAGGAACGACAGCTCATGCCTATAATCCACTTTGGGAGGTCAAGGCAGGAGGATTATTTGAGCCCAAGAAGTTTGAGACCAGACTTGGCAACATAGTAAGACCCCATCTCTATTTTTTAAAAAGTTAAAAATTAGCCAGACATGGCTATTTGGGAGGCTGAGTTGGGAGGCTATAGTGAACTATGATCATGCCACTGCACTCCAACCTGGGCAACAGAGTGAGTCCCTGTCTTCTAAAAATAAAAAACAAGAAAAAAAAACTGTGAATACTAATAGCAGTCTTATTGGGTTATAGTCAAGATCAAGCGATAATGTATATAAAAAGCCTGCCTTACTAGGTAGCAAATGTTTCCTATTGGTAATGAAAATTATAAATGAAAACAATCAACGTCAAAACAACAAGGGAAACTTGGTAAAATTCACTAGGAACCATGTCTGATCACCTTTGGCACAAAACCCAGAGAGGGACCTCCTTAAGAAGGCCAGAAACACCTCAAGGGAAGCCTCCCGTGATAGAATGGCATTCCAATAGGGCTGCCTGAAGAAGCAGGACTCTAATTTGGCCATTGAAACACTTCTCAACATTGAAATAGACAGCTGGCAGTTTTAAAACAAACTCTTTTAAAAGACAGTTCTAAGTGAGTAAGAGGATATTTACTTAGATAATATGACTGTGTTGGTGAAACTGGTACCCATTCACTTGCAAATGTCATAATTGAGAAGGTACTCTTAGCTCATTTAATATTACCTAAAAGATGCTAACAGAATTCTGTTTCCAGAGTTATCACAGCATGCCCTTCACTCTCAGGATCCAGGCAAAAGTTGAAATTCAGAAGCATAGATTCAAAGCCTAGCAGAGAAATACATTTCTCTAAGATACAAAAAAGTACTTCTGAAAAGATTCTCTCTGACCACATTTATCGCAAAGCCCTCAAAACATTCCAAGTCCTACTTAAGACGGGTATATTTATTTTTTTGGTTTGGTTTGTTGTTGTTGTTGTTGTTGTTGTTGTTTGAGTCTAAGTCTCACTCTGTCACCCTGGCTGGAATACACCCAGTCACAACCATGGCTACTGCAGCCTCGACCTGCTGGACTCAGGTGATCCTTCCACCTTAGCCTCCCGAGTAGCTGGGATTATGCGTGCATCACCGTACCTGGCTAAATTTTTTTTATTTTAGACTCAGGGGGTACACATGAGTACTTGTTACGTGGACATATTGTGTAGTGGTGGGGATCGGGTCTCAGGTGGCCCATTCTCTAGATAGCGAACATTGTACCATGTAGGTAATTTATGAATCTTAGTCCCCCTCCCTGCTTACTAATCTCTCTAATGTCTGTAATTTCCATTCTTGTGATCATTTAGCTCCCACATGTGAGTGAGGACATGCAATGTACGATTTTTCTGTTTCTGAGTCAGTTTGCTTAGGATGATGATCTCCAGCTCCATCCACATTGCTACGAAGGACATGATTTCATTCCTTACTATGGCTGTGTAGCATTCCATGGTGAATATATGCCACATTTTCATTATCCACTGACCAATCGATGGGCATTTAGGTTGATTCCTCATCTTGGCGATTGTGAATTATGCTATGGTGAACATATGGGTAAAGTTGTCTTTTTTATATAGCAACCTCTGTTCCTTATGGGAGGTACCTAGTAGTAGGATTGCTGGATCAAATAGCAGATCTACTTTTAGTTATTAGAGTAATCTCCATACCTCTTTCTATAAAGGTTGTACTAATTTACACTCCCACCAACAATGTATAAGTGATTCCTTTTCTCCACATCCATGCCAGCATCTACTGTTTTTTGCTTTTTCAATAATGGCCATTCTGACTGGTATAAACTGCGATCTTATTGTGGTTTTAATTTGTACTTCCCTGATGATGAGTGATGTAGAGCATTTTTTCATATAAATTTTGGTCATTTGTTTAACTGGCGAAATTTTTTTATTTATTGTAAAGAGGAGGTCTTGTTAAGTTGCCCAGGCTAATCTTGAATCCCTGGGCTCAGACAATCCTCTTGCCTCGGCCTCCCAAAGTACTGGGATTACAGGTGTGGGCCACCACGTCTGGCTAAAACATGTATATTTACATGTTGAAAGCTGAAAACAAGATCTCTTGTTAATACTTGGATTCAATGTTTCATTCAAAATGTGTGAAAAATACTAATATGTGTACCACATCTCTCACATAATAATAAAGATAATCAGTTTATATAGACATATTCTCTGTCTACTGGCAATAATCAAAACAGGATAACCTACTAGAGATTTTTCCAGGGTCAGCCATGAATATTGTATAAACTATACTATCTCTTGGAGTTTTACAAACTCCGGAGAGTTCTAGCCAAAGCAACCTAAAGACAGGAGCTAGTAGCCTAAGCATCTCAGCTTCTTAACAGGCCACAAACGTCAGCTATGATTGTGTAATTCTTGAGGTCGATCAAAACCTAGAACTATTGCTGACAGAAATACTATCCTCTTCATAGAAATACACACCAATAGAAAAGGAGTTTCTTGAGGAATCCCTACTGCCAATGTAGAAACATCTAGATTCTGATCTAGATTCTCAGCATCATTCTTTTTCTCACAGATCATATTTCTTGGGCTCGGGAAGGAGTGAGAACAACTGTGAAACTTCATGAGTGCCTGAGCCACTGCAGTCTTCACCACTGTATTTTCCCCAGTTTGAGAAGTTTCAGAAAGGGGCATACAGATTATATCTAAGACCACTGTCATTAAGGTCTAAGCAAAAGTCAATCACAGGGTTCAACTCGGGGACAACCATTCAGAAGCCAGTTAAATTAATTAAAAATAATTTCAACTCACTGTATTTGTTCTCCATGGTCATCAAAAGTGTAAAAAGTGGCCGGGCTTGGTGGCTCAGCCTGTAATCCCAGCACTTTGGGAGGCCGAGGCGAATGGATGATCTGAGCCCACGAGTTCGAGACCAGCTTGGGCAACTTGGTGAGACCTCGTCTCGACAATAAATCAAAAATTAGCTGAGGGCAGTAGCATGTGCCTGTAGTTCCAGTTACTGGAAGGCTGAGGCAGAAGGATCCCCAGAGCCCAGCAGGTCGACACTGGGGTGGCCTTGAGTGTGCCACTGCACTCCAGCCTGGGCGACAGAGTGAGACTCCAACTCAAAAAAAAAAGTGTGAAAAGTGCAAGGAATTATGTGCATTGCTATCTGTTCAAGAAGCAGAATTGTGTATGGTAAACTTTCAAGTTCTTGTCATGTAAATACCATGGCATTTCTTAAAGAAATAGGCAGATGGGTCAAGTTCAATTTCATTCAAACAATACAGTGTCCTAGGCACATGAATTGCAAATATAGGGACCACTGGACACTGAGATTTTAGGATAAGAAAAATAAGTTGAGGGTTGATTGAAGGGGCTTTTGCAACATGGTACTATTCAAATAATATTGAATAAATGCTTCATAGGCATTTTTAAAAGCATTTTTAAGAGTTCAGAAATCATTAAAATTAAATATATCAATCTTTAAAAGCACTTCCTGACTTAAATATATAAAAAGATGATTCTGGACCTTGGGCAGATTTTCAGAGAAAGATCTATTTTCTGGAGATTCTTCCCGTCACATGTTTAATACATATTTAATAATACACTTTCTTAACTCACTATGCATTTCCCATAAGTTTGTAATAAGTGAGAATGTCATTAAAATCTGCACTTGAGATTGCACTTAAACTTTACAAAATTACGGAGAAAGTTGGGAGAGTTACTGCTTCATCTGCACTTTGAGTGTGATTCAGATTTGCATTTTGGAGCCAACCCACCTGAAAACTAACTTTTAGGGTTCTAATATCACCAAATCTCAGGCCCCATGCCGAGGAAAAATAGTCCTCTGATCTCTTGTGGTACAAGGAATGAGCCTCTCCTTTCTCTTTGAACCACAGTAACGTGATCCATTTGCATTCGAAAGAACAACATATGTCTGAATCTAAAATAAAACTCTATTGCAATAGACTAAGATGTGCCTAGAGCATGTTACAGGTCTGAGGCAATGCAGAAGTTTTATTATTTATTTGGGAAAAGCAAGTCAACAATCAAGTAGAACTAATAGATGGTAAGGAAGAAAGGTAAGAGCTTACTCATTTTGATCATTCCACCATCGGAATTACTTGACAACACACCTTGCTGCCACTCAGAGAAAGTAGTTTTTCCTTCCTACCTACCCTTTATCCGAAGAAATTCTCTCTAAAAAGTGCTCAGATATTTTGTAGAGCAGGTGGTAACGTGTTCAAAGTTGCAAGGGTTCCATAGCATCTACCAGACCAGAAACGGGACCTACCAAAGGCCACAGCTGAGAATAAACTACTAGACTAGATAGTTTTACAACTCTGTGCTTCCGGAAAACTTTTGTCCTTGTGGGAACAACACAAAACTATGCCAGTTTTTTGTTAGTGTAAAAATTTGTCCAATATTAATTAGAATAGCCCCAAGTGTTTCCAGGTAAGCATAGATATATTTATATTTTTCAGATGATGTGTCTTCGTTGTTGGTTCTGAAAGAACGGTAATATTAATTACAACTCAAGTAGGGAGATACCATTTGGGAGTAACTGAATTTGCCTTTCTAAAAGTGTCAATGATATATTGTCACCCAAAGCTATTTTATGAATCAAATCTAGATTGCTACTCACCCCAGAATCCTGTGCATGAAGTCCAAACTTGTGCAATTGAAAAAAGGTTTATTGCTTAAGTTCTAACTTAAGCATTCTTATCATAAGCAAACTCATAAAGAAAAATTAGTACTTGCTTTAGGTTTTAGAAAGAGTGTAGAGACCCTTTTGGACTATGGGGAAATGTCATCTTGATATTGTCACATGTACTGTAATAGGAATGTTTAGCAATGAAAACCTTCCAGAAAAATGTTGTTTTAAACATTGCCTACAACTTCCTTCTTCTTACCTTGCAGAATTTTGAAAGGACCTAAATCTTGAAAACAGGCTATCACATTTCATTCACCGTCAAGTCTCTTAAAATAAGCTTCTGCTGTTTTGCTTCAAATGCATAGATATTTTCTTTAATTTGCCTTACTCACTAAAGTCAGAAAACTTTCAATGAATTCACAGAGTTACAAAATATCAAATGGAGATGAAAGAAGTGAAATAAACCAAGGAAGATATAGAAGAGAAAAAGAGGGGGAAAAGAAAACAACCATTTTCCTAGGAGTCTGGGTAAAATTGAAGATAATCATATACATTGAACAACATGGGTGAACTTTGTTAATTTGAGCACAATGTTAAATTTGTTAATTTAACAAACACCTGAGAGGAGAGAGGAGATTGCATTTGTGTGTCCTTGTAGTTGTGATTTCACTGTTCAACAGGACAAAGAAGAACCTCTGGGAAGAGAACAGGAATTATTTTTCCCTCTTTTGAGGAGGGCAGAAGGGCCCCATGAAAGGCCCCAGCCAGCCACGAGGAACCCACCCCCTCCAAAGGCTAAGCCTAGGCGTGGCCCCCACCTAAAATGGCGCTCCCGCCTAAGAAGGCGCCCGGACAAACTAACATGGAGGCTCGGACAAGGCTCTCCGGGTTCTTCTTCCACAACTAAGCCCACCGTTCCCGCGCCCGCGAAAGCCCCTGCCAATCCCAAAAATACTTCACCTGCCGACCCATAGGTAACCGACAGGTCGCTTTAAATTTCTATAAAACCTGCCCCACCCCTGCCTCCAGGCTGCAATCTGATTCTCAGGCTCTGTGGGCACCGTGCTCATCCCCATTAAATCTCTTGGCCTTATCACCCTCAACAGTGCACAATATTTGCTAAATTCAAATGCCTCACAGACTCTACTTCTCCTGCCTCTGGCTCTGAGCTTCTGGGTTGCAGAGATGCTTTTCATCTTCTGTATCTGGTTATGTCACCCCCCCACACTGCTATGATACCAGAACAGCCAAGCCTAGAAATCAACTGGTGCCTTGTTTAGTCTGCAAGTGCCTGGGTGGGTCTGACTTCCAAGGTTGTTCACAGCTGTGATTTAGGACAGCTCTGGGACAGGTATACAGTCTTCAATCAGCCCTCAAAGGGACACAGGCACACCCCACAATTGGGATGTGGCTTGAAATAATAAGTGGGTTCTTGGCAAGAATTCAGGAGTCAAAGTTCATTAGAAAAACAAAGGAGCAGCCGGGCTGGATGGCTCAGCCTATAATCCCGCGCTTTTGGGAGGCTGAGGTGAGTGGATTGCCTGAACCCGCGGGTTCGAGACCCACCCGGGCAGCGAGACCTCATCTCTGCAATAAATCAAAAAATCAGCCGGGCGTGGTAGCGCATGCCTGTAGTTCCAGCTACTTGGAAGGCTGAGGCAGAAGGATTGCCAGAGCCCAGCAGATCGAGGCTGCGTAAGACTCCAACTCAAAAAAAAAAAAAGAAAAAGAAAAACAAAGGAGCACAGAGTAGGCTACTCCTTACTAGAGCAGTCACTGCAAGTTGCTGGGGGGTCTAATTTTATGACTATCCTAAATTGTATGCTAAGAAAGGGGTGGAATATTCATGCATTTGTTTGAGAAAGGGGCGAAGAGTTCTTGGAATCAAGAGTTCCTCCTCTTTTGGGGTCGGGTAGGGTAACTTCCAGGAGTTGCCAACTGTAAACTGTCCGGCACTGGTGGGAGTGTATTATATGTCAATGTATTATAATTAGCATGTTCATGTATTATAATTAGTGTATAATAAGCTCAAAGTTTAGGGGCAAGGGGTGGCTATCTTGATTTGAGCTAGTTGCAGCAGGTTCTCAGCACACTTGTCTTAGCAGGGCCTTGTAACTTGTGTCTTTGGGGAGGCAATCTTGTCAGGAAACTAGTCCTGCCAAACTCCTATCTCATTAGGAGCCCCTAGCAGAGGTAAGGTGCTTGTGACATATAGATCCTGTTGTGACATACTGAAGTTCGTACTTTCTCCAAATAAAAAAAATGCCTTGTGCGTGAAGTTTCACTTAGGCTAGCCTTGAGATGTGGTATTGAATAAACTTCTATATTTTTCCTGCCATGGAAGTACTCCTGCTTTTTCTTTTGCTGTGGTCCAAGACAACTTGTTCAGTGGACATGATTGCCTAAGGAGTCTGACAACCAGAGACTTCCAAAAGAAAAGAAATCTTGTGTAGTGAGTAGGCTGGGAGTGGTGGCTTATGCCTGTAATCCCAGAATTTGGGGAGGTTGAGGCCTGAGGATTGCTTGAGCCCAGGATTTTGAGACCAGCCTAGGCAGCATAGCAAGACCTCATCTCTACAAAAAAATTTTTAAAAATTAGCCAGTGTGGTGGTGCCTGCTGTAGTCTCAGATGTTCAGGAGGCTGAGGCAGAAGAATCGCCTGACAGTAGTCGATATCTGCCTAGGGAAAGGTGGGGGGGCACACCTCATCAATAAGGGTATCTGCACGGTGATTATTTGTATACCTAACCCTGAATTGTACCCCACAATTTTAAATAATAATTAAAAATGGGGAAGAAGAATAATTAAAAGAAGAAGAATCACCTGAGCCCAGGAGGTTAAGGTTGTAGTAAGCCCTGATCATATCACTACACTCCAGTCTGGGCATCAGAGTGAGACTCTGACTCAAAAAAAAAAGAAAATGAATTTGGATAAAATGGTCAGTTAGGTATTTCTGAATGCCTATCCTCTACTTGCCTTCTCTTGGAAGGTTGTTTTTTGTTTGTTTTTTTGTTTTGTTTTTTGAGGTTTTTGTTTGTTTTCTGGTTTGGAGTTTTTTGTGTTGTTGTTATTTGTTTATTTGTTGTTGTAATCAAGATTTTTTTACGTCTCCCTGAAATGTTTGCTGTCACACAGATGCCCTCTCCTTAGAATAAGAACCATCAGACCAATGTAGGAGGTCAGCATTGCAGCATTGCCAATGGAGACATATCTTTTGCTAAATAACAGCTCTCTTCTCTCTATCATTTTAATTTAGAACCAGTCAAACTTCAATTTCCAATATCCTAACTAGCATAAGAAACCCATGGGCTGATTCTTATTCTTCTGCATCTCTGCAGGTGGTAAACCTGGTTCCTAATGCCTGTTCCTGCCTCTGCAGGAGTCCATTCAGAAAACAGGAAAATAACAAGGGCTTCATGTTACTCTCTATGGCTGCAATACAATTTGTTCCCATCTGCCCCCAGGCTCACCCAGTGCTCTGACTCAGTAGGGAGCTGTTACTGATCACTGCTGTATTAACTCAAAACTCGTTTGCTATATGGAAATTCATGGTTGTTATTTCTCAAGGGATTAGAGAAAACCAATAGGCCTACTACCCAGCTGGGTACTTTCCATGCCAGTTACTGCCTCTGTATAAATTAGGCTTAGAAAACAAAGTGTTTTCAGGATTTATAAACATAGTTTTGCAAATTGTAATCTGGCAAAGTTTCCCAGGATCCCCCTTGCTACCTACCTGTGACTCAATCCCATAACTTCTGCATGGGTTGGGGAAAAATAACAAAAGAAAGACCTGTTTACTTAAAGTGTTGCCCAATAATTTCTTTGTTTTCTTAAGTTTACTTCATCCATTTATTGGAGGAAAAAAATGAGGATAGGAAAATAAATGAAGGTAGAGTTAATCAAGATTACATGATTCCTTTTTTTACTTTTGTAATGAATTCCTTCCATCTAACTCAATCTATCATAGCCAAATCCATAAACCAAATTATATAATACAATTCCTAATAATGGCAGGTAGCCCATTTATTTTAAGCAATGTTTAGCTACCACAAAATTGCAGTAAAACTTAAGAACTGGAATAATTCATTGAGGTTGCTCATACCAGGATGTAGCTTGGGCCATGTGCAGGGATGTGGGATAAAAATATGGGTGTCACTTTCAAAGTATCATTTTTCTCATAAGGCTGAAATTTCCAGTAGGAAATTGGGAAGTCAATTTTGTTGCTGTTTTCTTATTGATCCTGAAGGCAGTTGAAGCGATCGTGCTGGTTGTTCTCTAACTGATTTCTCACTTAGAGACAGCTGGAGACTGAGCAAATAAAGACATCATGAGGAAAAAGTCCACCTTATATACCTCATGCAGAGCTGGGGAAGGGGAGAGGAGAATGCAGTAAATGGTAACTGCCAGGTAATAGCTATGCTACTTCTGACATACATTACAAAACTAGAAGTGTTTCCTCTAGCTCTGTACTTGAACTGGGCACAGAGATTTTTGAAAGAAAATAAAACAAAACAATGAAACGGGAAATTACTGTTAGGTTGAATCCATAAACATAAGTCATTTTCATTCTATAAGTCAAAAGAGAATAGGAGATTGGGACAGTATCTATATTTTGTATTTTATAATATTTTGAAGCATAACAACCTCATGTTAACATTCTATGCTGCCGGGCTTGGTGGCTCAGCCTGTAATCCCGCGCTTTGGGAGGCTGAGGTGAGCGGATTGCCTGAGCCTGCGGGTTCGAGACCCGCCTGGGTAACTTGGCGAGACCTCATCTCTACAATAAATCACAAATTAGCCGGACGTGGCTCAGCCTGTAATTCCGGCTACTTGGAAGGAGGAGGCGGAAGGATCGCCGGAGCCCAGCAGGTCGAAGCTGCAGTGGCCGGGAGCGGCCACTGCACTCCAGTCTGGGCAATAGAGTGAGACTCCAACTCAAAAACAAAAACAAAAACATTATATGCTATTGGAGACTTCCACATAATAATTTGAGTTTTAATGCCTGCTGTTAGAGAAAATGCATAATGAGAAACTTAAAACGTCAATAATACTTTTAGACATGTATTTTATTTCTTATAAGAACACCTACATTCATTTGGAAAATAGATGTATGTATACACACACACACACACACACACGTACACACACACATATATATATAAAACTTAAGAACTGGAATAATTCATTGAAGTTCCTTATACCAAGAGGTAGCTTCAGCCATGTGCAGGGATGTGGGATAAAAATATGGGTATCATTTTTAAAGTATCATTTTTCTTATAATAAGGCTGAAATTTCCAGTAGGAAATTGGGAAATCAATTTGGTTACTGTTTTCTTATTGATCCTGAAGGCAGCTGAAACGATTTTATATATATATATATATATATATATATATATTATATATATATATTATATGATTGAGATATATTTATAATATATATATAATTGAGGTAGATTTATTTAGTTCAAGGTCTGATGACTTCCCAGACTGTTGGGAATATCTCTGCAGCCTCTCAGGATTTGGAAGACTTTGTGATTTCTTAAATGGCTGACTGGATTGAATTTTCTCTTATAAATCAGGTGCTTTGCATTTTTAGTGTGCTTTAAAATACACCACCACCACCTCCCTAACACACACACACACACACACACACACACACACACACACACACAGCATAGTGAAATGGATTATTGGGAATTAATGTAATTGTGATCAAAATAGAAGACAATAAAATAAAATTTATCTAAGTCTTACCTTCTTACTGGCAATCAAGAATCAAGAAAGTGTTTGCAAACTTGTCATTCACATTACTACTCTAGAAATAAACTTAAAATGAAATATAGGATATGCTTTCTACTCTGCCTTCTCTATTTAAATCTTGAAATTCAAATCATTGTATATCTCTATCGAAGCCATCAATTTCACTGAAAAGTTTGAATTGTCATAAATCCTGAATCCATCAAGTTCAATGCTACCATTTATAATTAAGTACTCCTACCATAAAAATTGCTGTGTTGAGTATAGCTGCATGAATATTGGAATATAAATTACTGTTAATTTAATGGGAATTAAAGAAGAAATGCCAGTTTCCACTAAGTCATCTTTCCCTTGGCAATATATTTCCTGAACTTTTCACCTACTGAAATAATAATTCTGAAAACTTAAAATAAGTGATCTTGTTCATTTCATTTTGTCATGTTATACGAAAACAGAAATCATTTTGCAAGTGGAGCTTTATAAAAAGAAATTGAAAAATCTACTCTATCAAATGTAGCAAACAGACAAATTTTTCTAAAATGTGAGTCTAAACATTAGGTGATCTGTCACTTGTCATTAATTTTTTGGTAACATTAATGACACATGTTTGCTATCCAACTAGAAAAGAAAAGCTGTGCTGCATGTTTTAAATTACATTTGAAGTTCAGGTAACTAATAGCACTTAGTTTTAAAAGATACCTAAATGTTTCAATGGGGGGAAAAGTCAAAATATTGTCAAGAATCCATTTGATTAAATGAGATTCTCTTATGGCTGATTAAGTTCAAATATTTTTAAACTGATTCCTGCTCACAAACTACTTTTCTCCCCAGCAACAAGAATGGCAGCTGAATCGTTTCTTCTTTGTTCTATAGATTCTTTATTCTATAGCTCAAACCTAACATAAATAATCACTTCTTCCATCCATTGGTCTCTTTCTAGCAGCTTATATTGCTGGATCTGAGAAAAGAGCAGAATTAATCCCCTTCATGCAAAGTGTTGGAGGTGAAGTGAAAGCTAGAATCCTACTGCTCTACACGTGTATTCAGCTGTGATGGCAGGAAAACATTTTAATTTACAGTAGTCCAAATGCCTAGAGAGCACATAGAAATGGTCAACTGGTAGCATTTAAAAAGAAAAGTCTAGACTAGTTCCCGTTTTACAGATTTAGTATCCAAGTAAATGAAAGCGTAACTACATCTTTCAGAACATAGTATGAAATCCATAGACGCAGCAGTGAGCACAACATGCTTCCTGCATGTGTTTTTAAGATCTTTTCCCACATCTGTCTTTCAAAAATGCTTGCCCCGGAACCTGTATTTCATTTGTATGCCCCCTACTGAGAAAGTATAGAGAAATACATACCTTGTTTGTTGTGGTCATGCTCATAAAGGAATGTTTAAAAACATACAATGATGTTTTCATTTTGATGGACTGGGAGTTTCTCTTTAAATGTTTTGTTCTTTTCATTAGTGTGTAAATTTCATCATAATACACTTTTACTGTTGAAAAATAAATATCTTCACTTGCAGTAGAGACTGAGCTACTATTTCATACTTTGTGCACATTTCCAGATAGGGCAGATGTAGCTTTCAAAAGAGCTATCTGCCAAATCACAATGGTCTCATGTGCAGATCAAAATAATGAGTAGTCTATCAAACAGTGAGCACATCACCAAATTATTTTTACGTTATGACTATTTGACTGTTTACAATAACTGTGTGTAAAAATATATAAACTTTGCATTGTATTACTCTTGATGTGCCAGAATACATCATTTTGGGCTGTATTGTGATTTTCTTGCATGCGATGTATGAATATATATATATAACTAATAAAGATAATCTAACAGCGATACAAATCTAGATTCTTTTTTCCCTTGTCTTTCTCATTTTCACATAACTAAGGCGGTTTTAAAAGAATTTCTCTAAGTAAACATTGCAATGTAGGTAAAGAGGCTAAGAATTAGACTAAAAGATAACTTTGATACTGAATAAACACTTCAAAATGATTAAAATATGAATTTTTCCCTTTGTAAATTATTTCCATTTTAGAACCAGAGTGTCTTCTAAACCTTGGCAAGCATTACCCCTTAAGCTAGAATTCCAACCAAACCACGTGGAGAAAAAAAATCCTCTGCTGCAAAGCCCACAGTTGAAAACATAATAAAATAGGTAAATCTATTGCTAGTCTATTTTTTACAAATAAAGGTGCTGTTGTTGTTTTAAACAGTGGCATTCTTTGCAATAAACAAAGAGTTCAATAAGGTGAAATTTAGAGCATACTCTAAGTAGTTAAGCAAGATTTTTTTTTATGTGGAAACAATTTCAACATAAAAACACTTAACAGTAAGGAAAAATTATTTCAAAATAACATTGGATAACTTTAGATGGCCTGTTGAAAAGTGACTAACTTGGAGCTTTTGCAAAGAAAGACTTATGTCCCAATATGTGAAAATCTTCTCTCTGCATAGCATGACCAGATACAATTTCCTGATATATAGTTCAGATCTTGTTCTTCTTGTGTTAAAAATCTTTGAATGATGCTCCACTACCTAACAAATAAAGTCCAATTCCCTCCGATGACATCCAGGGGACTTCATACTTTGTATGAGCATACCACAAATTATTCACCCATTCTGCTATTGATAGACATTTGAGTTGTTTCCAGTCTTAGATGATCATAAAGAACTCTAGCATACACACATCTTCTGGTGCACATACACATGCATTTCTACTGGGCATATATCTAGAGATAAAAATGTTTGATAAATAGCACCAAATAGTTTCTAAAGTATATTTACCAGTTTACCCTCCCTCCTGCTGTATGTGAGGAAGTTCCAGTGATACTTTTCCTGGTCTATTTTCGACATTGTCTGTCTTTAACAATTTTAGTAATCTTGATGGTAGGTAGTGATATCTTACTGTGGGTGTAATTTGCATTTTCCTGATAGTAATTATGCTGAGCACCTTATCATATACTTAATAGCATTTGGAAATTATTTTTTATAAAATGTTTTTAAGAAGTTTTTACCTATTCTTTATTGCATTGTATTTACGTTCTTTTGACTTGTGGTTCCTTTTATTTTCTGGGTACAAGCCCTTAATTGAATATACAGTCATATGGCACTTAACAAAGGATACATTCTGAGAAATGCATCATTACATAATATCATTATCGTGTGAACATCACAGAACATACTTGCATAAACCTAGATGACCTAGCCTATTATACACCCAGGCTATACGATATAGCCATCTGTTGGGCTTCAAACCTGTACAGCATGTTACTGTACTGAATATCGTAGGGAACTACAACACAATGGTAAGCATTTGTGTATCTAAGCATAGAACAGATACAGCAAAAATATTGTATTATAATCTTATGGGACTACCATCCAATATACAGTCAGTTGTTTTCCAATGGTGCAAGACTATATATATTGCAAGCATTTTTTCCACTCTATGTCTTGAATTTTTACTCTTTTGAAGGTATATTTGGATGAGTAAAAGTTCTGAGTTTTAATGTAGTCTAATTTTCAGTGGTAGTGGTTAACAGATGTCTCCTGTTTGAGACATATTTGCCTATTCCAACTTAAAGAAGATATTCTCCTATGTGTTCTTCTAGAAACTTTTACCTTTACAGTCTATAACACACATGAAAATTGTTTCTGTGTATGATATGAAGTGGGTACAATGTCCCTTATAGTTTCCATATGGACATTCAGTTGACCCTGTACCTTCTATTGAAAAGACTATTTTTCTTACTGCACAGTCTTGTACCTATGCTATAATCCAGATAACCCTGTGTGTGGATTTGCTTCCAACTGTTTAATCTGTTCCATTGTCCCATCAATTCTGTTTTAGATACTGTAACTTTGCATTGAGTCTTGACTACCTAGTCTCAATTTCCTCATCCTCGAGATTGACTTTACCATTCTTGGCACTTAACGTTTCCATATAGGCGTTAGAATTAGCTTGTTAATTCATACAGAAAAGGTTAAAGGGATTGACTAAGATGAAGTGTTGCCTGCTGGAAATGGCCTATAGCTCAGTGGACTGAGGCATAGGGTTTAAGGGTTGAAGCCCAATTTTAAAGAACTTTGAATGTAACTAAAGGATCATATGCTTTATCCAATATGAAACGGAGAGCTATCAGTGATCTTTAAGCAGGAAAATCAAATGATTAGATTTGAATTTTTGAAAGGATCACCAGGAGGCAGCATCCATGCCTGACTCCTATCACCTAAACTCCCAGATACCGATTCTAAATGTAGAGTTATGATCATATGCCAGTGCTGGAAAAATGAGTTATTCTTTCTGGAACCCCACCACAAAGGAGAAGTTATTTCATGCCTCGAGCTGGGGGGAGAGACCTCCCCATGTGATACAGTGAACACAGCCAACCAGATACTTCTTTCTGATGCACCAACACTCAAGCCAAGCTCTGGTTTGAGAGGCAAAATAATGCTGCCTTCTTTATGTCCTTAGGAATGTGCAAGATGATAACAGCCAATACTATGCCTCTGGTTCTGGAGCTGTGCCTGAATCACCCACCCTACACCTCACATCACCACTTCCCCTCCCTCTAATCACCAGGTTGAGGCAGGGAACGTACTCAGTACTGATAGTACCAGAGACATAATACATCCAAAAGCCACACTGTGTACAGTGAAACACACACACAAAAACAGCCACTTGTTAAAAGATATTCAATCGTGACTCAGACTCCTTGCCCTTAAACTTCTGACCCAGATAGAAGGAGCGATCGGGCCAACCTGCAGAAGTACAGATAGTTCCTGTCCAGAAGCTAGCTAGTTGAGCAGTTTATTAAAAAATCCATATGCATTTGTAGCACAAGAGTCAAAGAAAACCACTATTTGAGATGAGAAAATGAGAATAGTAGCTAGCCCAGTTATTTAAAATGGGTAATAGGAACTGTCTGTTTTAAATTAGACATCATGTTTAGAAGAGAGGAGCTCAGAGCCCTTCTCTAATTCATACTCGTCACCTGTGGTATCATAGGATTCCCAGGGACAGGCCAGTGGCCAACCAAGACTTGGACCATTTCTCTAGGTCGAATCTATAAAAAATATTTTTTTTTGTTTGTATATATCATGGAATTCATAGGAGATTTAAAAGAACAAAATAGGTCAGAATAACTACAAGGTATGAGAACAGATATCTTTCCTTATTATCTATGTACTCATCCCAAAGAATACTGATAGACTTAATCTCTGTCCAGATCCAGGGAGAAACTTAGTTCTTTCTAGGAAAAGACTCCATGGCCAGCTTGTAAAGGCTTGGGCCAGCCACAGTGCCCAACTTCTCTAAGCTACTCCGGCCTCATATCTAGGCATGTAGACCCTCTCAGCCTTAGCAGAGAGGCATGGAAGCTCCCAAGGAATAAAGACAGTAGTTGTGGTCTCCAATCAACATTTTTCTAACACAGGTTGGTTCTTACAACAGTGCTAAAGTTGTTAGATTCCCATTGAAACTAGACTTGTGTCTTCTGGGAGTAAAATCAAAACAAGTATACCAAAAACATCAAGATAGAGAGAGAATTGAAAGCATTTAATGTTTAATATTGCCTTAAAAAGCATCATAGAAAAACTCCAAACCTCACTGGACTTTCCTTTTTTGGGTATTCAGTATTTTCACTACTTTGATTTGCATATAGAAGGCCAGAGGAATCCTCGTTTAAGTGTTTGGGACTCATAATGACATAATTCAGCTCTGCGTATCTAGAAAGCCTGAGACATCATGCCCCAGAGAGACCTGACTGGTCACATGGAAATGGTTAGATGAATTTTTGGGGTCCTAGCTTTCATAAAGACATGGGAAGCCACAGCAAAGGGGTCACTTGCAAACTCCTACCCATGTCACAGTCTGTCCCTAGTGCTGTTTTCCTGGAAACCATTTCTCTGTCTCTTGATCACCACTCTCCTGTCCCTCCCCATCCTGACTGTACCATAGCCCCATTCTGAGGCTAAATATTTAATATGAGAAAGACTCTGCCCAAGGCAGAAGGAGAGAGGGAGACATAAGAGAACTCCCATGGGAGTTTATGATATCAGGCCATTCTTGACACTTCTGGTAAAACAATGGTCTCAAAGTTCCACTGAATAATCCAGAAAGCGATGTCAGATATAGACAAATGATCCTGCCGGCTGAGCTATCTAAATCACTCACATCCACCTTAGGCTCCCTCTCTAGAATGGCTGCGGAAACCTTCATGTCCCATCTAATGTCTCAGCCCCTCAGCCCCCTTCCTGAGGTTTCTTCCCACACGGGCCCAGCATCCTTATAGACAGCACCCAGGACACAGTCTGAAATTCAGGCACAATGAAAATGTACAGCTCCTTTAGTTCAAATACATGGGGAGAGCACTGGAGACTGGCCGCTGCTTTCTACAGTTCACTCTTACGACATGGCTGGACCTGAGGGATTCCAACCCGTGACTTTCAGAAAAGTGAGGTGAGCAGAGAAGTGGGTAGCTGTCCACACTTACTTGTCAAAAAAACTTTCCACTACTATTTGGGGATAGAAAGTAACTTTGAAGTGCACTCACATTTTAAGCCTTTTTAATCCTTTTAATGATAGTGATCTTGTGAATATTCACCAAGTACAAACTATATATAGTCACCAAGTTCTTTATAAGCATTGTCTCATTTAATTTTCACAGCAACCTTATCAGGCAGTGATACTAGTATCTTATTTTACAGATGAGGAAATCAAGGCTGAGAGCTTACATTACCCACAGTAGACCATCTAATAAGTTATATCAAAGCCATGCTCCTAACATCACACTATATTATTTCTTTCAAAAATTATTCCACAAACATATAGGTGATATGCCAATGAACACAAATAAAAATCCATAATTGGACTTTTATAGAATATTGCAGCTATATATACTGATAAAGAGAAAGGATAAAACAGAAGTATATTTATTATTTTAAGGCATATTTACTACCTCCAAACATGCTTGCTTTCTGTAGCATGCTTTGTGCAAGACTGACAATTATTTTATGGTTAAATAAGGAAATAAACCCTTGTGTACTTATATATGCTGATAATTTTGCTTCCAAAGTTACAGTTTTTTTCTATAATTTGGACAGAATAAATTAAACAGAAATTAATTAGCAAATAATCAATACTGGGGCCACATTGGGGGCTGTTAGAAATTAAAAACAAAAGATCCTGGTGATGTTTACAATCTTACTCCAATTATCTTACAGATCAAAATGAAAGTGTAGGGTCTTTATTCATAGGACAAGAGAGTGATACAGATTCAGCCCTAAGTCAAATAATACATGTTTAACATACTATGAGAGTTCAGGGGGGAAAAAACCCAACATTTCAGCCACAATTAGCCTGGAAAAATTCACAGGTAAGATAAAAGAAGTAAGTATGACATTGAACTCAGTGGAGAGGAAGAGGAAGGACATTTGAGGAAGAGAGACTTGCACGAGCTAGGCACAGAAGAATGAAAAACTCTGAAGACCCAGAACTCAGGGCTGAGGCCCACTCTCTAGTGAAGCGCCCTTGCATTCAAGAAGAATATTCAGTATACCTTCATTTCCAATTAACATCAGAGATCATGCTAAGCTTTGGAGACAGAGATTAAAAGATATAGTTTTAGCCAGGCTCGGTGGTTCAGCCTGTAATCCTGCGCCTTTGAGAGGCTGAGGTGAGTGGATTGCCTGAGCCCGCGGGT
This sequence comes from Carlito syrichta, assembly GCF_000164805.1. Taxonomy (NCBI): domain Eukaryota; kingdom Metazoa; phylum Chordata; class Mammalia; order Primates; family Tarsiidae; genus Carlito; species Carlito syrichta. The sequence continues at coordinate 172,096 of NW_007090138.1, forward strand.
TTGAGACCCGCCTGGGCAGCGAGACCTCATCTCTACAATAAATCAAAAATCAGCCGGGCGTGGTAGCACATGCCTGTAATTCCGGCTACTCGGAAGGCTGAGGCGGAAGGATCGCCGGAGCCCAGTAGGTCGAGGCTGTGGTGACCGGGAGTGGCCACTGTACTCCAGTCTGGGTGACAGAGTGAGACTCCAACTTAAAAAAAAAAAAAATAAGATATAGCTTTTTCTTCAAGGAGTCCCAAGCCCAGCTGAAATTTGGTGTTATTTTTTTTAAATGTCTTTGATAATTTGCTGTGGTTTTTGCTGCTGTTTTATTCTAGAGTTATGGTATATATATATATATATGAGGATTTACTACATAAGTAAATTGTGTGCAGGTAAGGTTTCAGCTTCTAGTGGGCCCTCTCTCCCCTGATAGCAGACCTGGTACCCAGTGTGTGGTGGTGTGCCCCTTATTCTTCTCCCTCCCTCCTTTAGCAGTGTTCTGCATCTGTTCATCCTGCCTATGTGCTCATGTGTCCAAGGACCAGGGTCCACTAATGAGTGAGAATATGAAGTACTCAGTTTTTTGTTTCTGTGATAGTTCACTTAGAATGATGGTCTCCACACTCTTATGGAAATTGGAACTGGCAACCAATTCCTGATCAAAACCCCAAGTGCCCATGCCATAAGAGATAAGACAGACAAGTGGAACCATATCAAACTGAAAACCTTCTGCAAAGGAAAAGAAACCACCAAGAGAGTGGGGAGACAGCCTACAGACGGGGGAAAAAATATTCGCCAACTGTATATCTGACAAGACCTAGCATCTAGAATCTACAAGGAACTCGAATGTGCAGAAAGAAAAAAACAAACAGCCAATTACAAAGTGGGCAAAAGATATGAACAAACACTTCTCAAAAGAATGCATACAAGAAGCTGACAGACACATGAAAACATGCTCAGCCTTACTAGTCATCAAAGAAATGCAAATTAAAACCACACTGAGATATCACCTAACTCCAGCCAGGATGACCATCATCAATAACTCAAAAATCAACAGATGCTGGAGAGGATGTGGGGAAAAAGGAACACTTCTACACTGTTGGTGGGAGTGTAAACTAGTACAACCTCTGTGGAAAACAGTTTGGTGACTCCTATCTAAAAATAGACCTTCCATACTACACCTCAATCCTTCTACTGGGACTATACCTGGAAGAATTCAAATCACTCTATGAAAAAGATACCTGCACACGCATGTTTATTGCAGCAAAATAGCAAAAACATAGAACCAATCATGCTGCCCAACAGAAGAGGACTAGATAAAGAAAATATATATATACACAACGGGGTATTGCACAGCCATAAAGATGGACAAAATTATGAACCTCACAGCAACTTGGATGGACTAAGAGTCTATAATACTGAATAACCTATCACAGAAACAAAGAACTGAGTACTACATGTTCTCATTCACAAGTGGACCTTGAACAATGATCATACTATAAGAAAGGGATTGGCAACAGGGAAATTGCTGGGGGTGGTGGGCACATTTCATCAACAAGGGTAGCTGCATAACGAAAATTTTTATACCCAACCCTTAATTGTACCCTACATCTTCAAAATAAAAAATCAAACCCCCCCCCAAAAAAAAAAATTTGATGATCTCCAGCTGCTTCCATATTGCTGCAGAGGACATGATTTTGTTCTTCTTTATGACTGTGTAATATTCCACCATGTATATGTACCACATTTTCTTTGTCCAGTCCACTTTCAATGGGCATCTGGGTTGGTTACCTGTTTTCTGCTATTGTGACTAGCACTGCAGTGAACATACGTGTACAAGTGTCTTTTAAATTGAGCCAGCATCTGCAACAGTAATTAAAAATTCTGAGTTTTCGTGTCTCATCAACCAAGTGTAACCCCTTACCTCATCTACTTGCTAGTGTATACTTAACTTCTCTGAGCCTGTTTTTGCCACTGCAATATCACTAATAATTGACATGAGGATTCAATTCGACAATACACAGAAAACTTTCAAGGAAATAAAAGTTATGAAGGTTTTGATAATACTAACATTTAAAAATGGCTTCATATAGAAGTGATTCTCATACCAGCTATTCCTCTGAATCACCTGATTGCTTTAAAATGCAAAATACCAGTGCCTAGGCACTGCTGTGGACGAATCGTATCAGTTAAAAGTCTGGAAATGGGGCCTGGTCATCAGGACATTTTAAAAACTCTCCCAGGTGAGTTTCACAGGTAGTTTCTGGTTTGAGCATATGAAAGGAATAAGTAAATCTGCTTGTGTGTTTGGAGAGAGGGAGATAGTCTAAAGGGAGCCTCATAGAACTGATGATTCCTGACTCATGTAGGTGTAACAATCCAGCAGAAAATATGGGATGTATACCACACATTGGAGAGATCAGGAACAGGGTTATCGTCCTCTCTTTGGGAGCTTAAAATGGTTCCCCTTTAGTGTGCATCTCAAACTCAGTGACGTCTCCCCTTAGAATCTCTTGCCTTTAAAATTTATTACAGCGACCGGGCTCAGTAGCTCAGCCTGTAATCCCGCGCCTTTGGGAGGCTGAGGTGAGTGAATTGCCTGAGCCCACGGGTTCGAGACCCGCCTGGGCAGCGAGACCTCATCTCTACAATAAATCAAAAGATCAGTCGGGCACGGTAGTGCATGCCTATAATTCCAGCTACTTGGAAGGCTGAGGCGGAAGGATCGCCAGATCTCAGCAGGTCGAGGCTGTGGTGGCTGGGAGCGGCCACTGCACTCCAGTCTGGGCGATAGAGTAAGACTCCAACTCAAAAATAAAAAAATTAAAATTAAATTAAGTTAAATTAAACTTATTACAGCTTGAAGCACATTGCAAACCAGAAAATACACAAAGAGGAGCAACTACCATGCCCCAAGGAAGGAGCCATCAGCAGCAATGCCCCTTTGAGGGTTTCATGTCTCCACATGTTATAAAGAGCTCCCTGACCTGTGGCCCTGAGGACGGCCTTCTTAGTTTACTGTTAGGTCAGCAAGCTGGTGCCACAGAATAAAGCAAAGAAATTCTATTGGAAAATATAGTTTATTTAGAAAGCAGACCAGAGAAAGAGAGAGAGAAGAGTCACCTCCCCAAGGTGAGGGAGGGGACCAAAGCTTAGGGAAAAGCATGACCAGGCCACGGATTTACAAAAGCATGGCAGCTGCTTGAGGTAGAATGTTCTTTAACTCTTTCTTTTGATGGGGGCAGGTCGTTAAGGTGATTGGGTGGTGGACTGTTTTACATCTTCCTGAAGGAGAAGATAAGCACAGGAACTGACATCACGGTCATAGAGGGCAGGCAGATGGGTGGGTTACTCCCATAACTGTTGCCATGATGATGGGGTCTGTCTCTCATCTCCCGAATGACCAGATGAATGGGTGGGCCAGCCATAGATGAGGTGGCAGGTCCAATAGATGAAAGAAATTCTTTAGAACGAAGATGTTAATCTCAATGTGTAACTTGCCCAGGGTTCCAGGAAAGGATTATTGTCATATATGAGCTCAAGGAGACCACAGAGTTCATTTTGGGCTCTCTCCTTTCATTTACATTATCCTTTAGGAGAGAAAAGGCATCACTACAGTGGTAACAGGATCTGACATACAACCATAAATCAGTAATTGGCTGTTTCAGAGGAGTAATCAAAGCGAGGGACACTTAAGGCCCCTGGCCAGGGTGGGCAGCCACTTAAATCAGCCTCTAATATCTAGCTTGCTAGAAATTTGTACAAATGTTTTTCATCTTCTCCACTGAGTGTGAAACGCAAGACATAATCAGCAGACCAAAATGGCCAGACAAAAGGAGCTTTACTCTCGTGGCCACAGATTAAGTTTCCCGGTGATGATATCTCTTGGTAATAATCACACTTGAATCAGTCTAACCCAAATGCAGTTGAGGAAGCGACTGTGCCAACTCCAGCAACAGGTTCCCTGCCCTTACATAAAACCAGCACTGAGGGCCTGAAACATTGATATGCAAGTCACTCTTGGGCTATGAGTCAGTTTTCTTCTCAAAGCAATTAGCAATTACCAGCATTTATGCCATGAACGCGAGCCAGGCAAACAGACAGATACTGACAGTCTGTCATTATCACAACAAAAGAACCACAGCTTTTATCCTCCCCAGAGGAAGTAAGACTTTAAAAACTCTTCAGCTTCCAAACTTACACGCTTCCCAGACCTATGATTTATTTCATCATCAACCTTAAAAATAATATAAAGTTTAGTTGGGGGTGTTTTTTTTATTTTTATTTTTTGAGGAGTTGCTTGCAGATGGGCATCCCAACAATTACAGGCAGTCCCAGAAAGCTCTAGGGAGGTCATTGGACATGTAAGACCTATGTAGTAGATCAACTTATAGAGTGTGGCCAGTCTATATGCACCGCTTACAGACGACCTTCCAGAAGAGGGCGTCCTTCCGGCGAGCTTCCTGCAGACTGCATTTTTCCCCCCACACTGGAGCTTCTCAGATGCTGTTTTTATGTGGTCAAATCAATACAGTCATTGCTTTCACATGCCCATTTTAGGTCAGGACTAGATGCTGTAGAAGCAAGACTGAACAAATGACTCATGTGTGGTCCCAGCTCTAGTACTAAACTCACAGTTTGATCAGAGACTCAGTCATGAAGCCAAGGTCAATTTGGAATGGACGTTCCTTGGTAGTCTAGTGGTTAAGGTTTGGCACTCTAGCACTGGAATCAGACTCGCCTCTGCATGTACAACTGGAGACAACCATTTAATTACATTGAGCCTGAGTTTAGTTTCCTCATTGATCAAAAGGATAAACCCTACCTCACATAAGAGAGATAATGTATATAAAGCTCCCTCCCTTACACACAGTACATAGGCATCATGTATTAATATTATGTCACCAGCTTATCCTAGTCTTTACTAGCTGGTAAGTATAAATATTCTAATGGTTAGCCCCACCCCTAAGTCTCAGGACTATAACCCCCAATCCATCATGTCTGAAAATTCAGTTCTTTCCATTAATTCCCTCACAAATAATTCCCTCTTAAAAACCTTGATGAGGGTGGGAATGGTGGAGTTCATAGTAGTCCTTCATTCTGAAGCTTGTCTGAAGCACTACAAAGCTTTTCCAGTCGGCAAGCCTCAGTTACTGCCCTGCTTTGTGCCTATCACGGCCAAGTTTACACAAAGTGTTCCCATGCAGCCTTGTGGCACCAGTAACCACGTTGATTTCTGCTTTCCAGGGTGCTCAGGCACTTGTATGGTAGAAAAGATGCAAAAAACCTGACTGTCTCTCACTCTGGACCTGTAATCTGTCCCCTCCAACCTTTGGCCCTCTCTTCTGGACTTGGATTTCTAGCCTTACAGTCCATGGACTCTGCCACTCCCCTCACTCTGAGTCCAGCCTCAACGGAGTTTCCCCCAATTCCATCAAATAGCTGGGACCCATCTAAACCCCAAACATGTTTTTTTTTTCTCACAATTCTCCCAGGTTCTGCACCACTCAGGTGTTATTTTGAATGCCCTGAACATTCTTTGCCTGGAACAGAGGCACTCCAGCCAGGCTGATGGTCCATTTCTAATATATCAAAAAACATGGTCACTAATATAGACATGCATATGTGCACATGAATGCACAGGTATAATACGAGTTCAATAAAAGGGAATTGATATAAGTTTGATCACACTTTTCTACAGTAAGCCAAATTGCTTCTATTTGTATTAATACACTTTGTAATTTTCTGAGTTCATACTCTGTCCCATTGTATCTCCGACTGGCATACCCACTTCCTCTGCCACTCGTGCTCCATCTGTATCAATATCTCAAAATATAGCTCAAGAGGATTGCCTGAGCCCATGGATTCAAGACCAGACTGGGCAACTTGATGAGACCTCTTCTCTACAAAAAAAAAAAAAATCAGCCCGTCTTGGTGTAATCCCACGCCTTTGGGAGGCTGAGGTGAGTGGATTGTTCGAGACCCACCTGGGCAGCAAGACCTCATCTCTACAATAAATCCAAAAAAAAAAAAACCA
>NW_007090138.1:178415-217140 GCF_000164805.1 Carlito syrichta
AAAAAAAAAAAAAAAAAAAAGTCCACCTTAAACCTCACTTCTTCCATGAAACCATCCTAGACCATTACAACACAGTCCTCCTTTCTTTAAGTGCATTTATTAAAACTATTACTCATATCTCAATTTGACAGTGAATTTATTCTTCTGCAGGACAGAAGAAATAGATAAGAAGTAAAGACTAACAATACCAAAGAGGAAAGTGTAAGAGTATGAACTGCCAGCCGGGCACAGTGGCTCAAGCCTGTAATCCCAGCACTTTGGGAGGCTGAGGTGAGGGGATTGCCTGAGCCCATGGGTTTGAGAACAGCCTGGGCAACTCGGTGAGAGCTCGTCTCTATAATAAAATCAAAAAATTAGTCGGGCATTATAGCACGTACCTGTAGTTCTGGCTACTTGGAAAGCTGAGATGGAAGGGTCGCCTGAGCCCAGCAGGTCGACACTGGGATGGCTGTGAGCATGCCACTGCACTACAGCCTGGGTGACAGAGTGAGATTCCGACTCAAAAAAAAAAAAAGAGTAAAGAATATGAACTGCCTTCTCTTGTATAAACTACTGAGAAAAGGAGTTTGGAGATGGGTAGCTGCTATGGTTTGAATATCTGCCTTCTGCAAAATCATGTTGAAATATAGTTGCTATTTTAACAGTGTTGAGAGGTGGACCTTGAAGAGGTGACTGGGCCAAGAGAGTTCCACCCCCATGGGTGGGATTAATGTCATTTCAAAAAGGTGAGTTTAGTCCCCTTTGGTCTTTGGCCCTTCTGCCTTCTACCATGGGATGATGCAGCACGAAGGCCCTCACTCGATTCCAACACCTTGATATTAGCTTCCTAGTCTTTAGAACTGTGAGCCAATAAATTTCAGTTCATTATAAATTACCCAGTCTATGATACTGTGTTATAGCAGCGCAAAACCCACTAAGACAATGTGAATTTCTTTTAAAGAGGTAAGTGAATTGCAATTGAGTCTGGAAGCACCCAATAACCCACTAGTAAGTACCCATCAGCTGTTTCTTTTCCTAGCAGCAGCAGAGCATTAATAGATTCTGGATGTCTTTCAAACATGGAGTTAAGATTTTCTGCCAAAATAAGCATGCCATACCAAATGCATGTACCAGTCAGTTATTCCCACCATAAAGCTGCATAACAACACATCACACACAAAAAACCGCAGTGGCCTACAATATGTGTGTACTCACAAATCTGCATGTAGACTGTGATTCTGTTCACATAGTTTGGGCAAGGGTGGGCAGCTCTGCTTCTACTGCAGTGCAGGTCTCTGGGTCAACTGCAGTGACTCAGGTTCATGGTCACTGATCTTACTTGGAGCTTCAGGCTGACCAGGAAGAGGAAGGAAGTACACACAGCTTCTTTAAGACTTCACCTCTGAACTAGATAGTCTCACTGTCATAGGTCAAAACAAGTCGTGTGGCCAAGCCCAAAGTCAAGGTGCTGAGAAGTATACTCCACTTACAGTGAAGCCACTGCAAAGGGGTAGATGCAAGCAGAGAAGAATTGGAAACTATAATTCAAGTGTTCCAAGAATAAACAACAGTATATGTGGGACAAGTAAAAGTGGGACATTTGGGGTTTAACTAAGCTCTGCCACAGTACACCTTTGGGACAATCATTTCAATGCCTAACTAAAATTAAGGGGTTGAATGGAGTAAACCTTATGGTGTTTTCAACTCTTACAACTAATATTTAATCCCAGATCTGACTTATTTAGCCAATATTCCCATTTGGATCCCATGGGTCATTCAAAATAATAATCCTAACAGCAATCATTTATGGAGCATTCACTATATTTTCTCTCTCTCTTTCTGTCTCTCACACTCACTCTTCTCTTTTTCTCTCATTCTCTGTGTGTGTGTACTTGTTTACTTTTTCCAACAGTCCAACAGCCATTTTGATGAAGAAGAATCTTGTACACAGAGAAGTTAAGTGATTTTTCAATCCATAGTCCATGATCTTAATAATCACACACAGCCTTCCTAGTAACTCATAACTAGTAAACTAAACTCTTCACTTTCTTGAAAATGATAGTTTTCTCCTGTTTACTTTCTCCATGAATGACAATTCCACTCACCCTGTAGCGTAGGCCAAAATACCGATGATGATCTTGACTTCTCTCTCTTTATTATTCTAACAGCTCCCAGGTTCTATGGATTCTATGTCTTTGAGGCATTTTAAATCCATTCTATTATATCTACTACCTCTACTGTATGTTAGGTCATCACCATCTCTCTCTTAGACAATTGCAAAAGCCTTTTAACTGCATTCGCTTCTTCCAGCCCTGTGCCCATCCAAGCTGTGTTTCATTCAGCAGCCAAATTTCTTAACATGTAAATCTGACCATGGCACTTCTTCACTTAAAACTTTTCAGTGGGCCAGGCTCGGTGGCTCAGCATGTAATCCCAGCACTTTGGGAGGCCGAGGGGCGTGGTTTGCCTGAGTCGGGTTCAAGACCAGCCCGGACAATTTGGTGAGACCTCGTCTCTACAATAAATCAAAACCAGTCATGGTAGTGCACACCTGTAGTTCCAGCTACTTGGAAGACTGAGGCAGAAGGATCGCCGGAACCCAGCAGGTCAACGCTGGGGTGCCATGAGTGTGCCACTGCACTCCAGCCTGGGCTATGGAGTAAGACTCCAACTCCAAAAAACAAAAAAAACCTTTCAGTGGTTCCTAGTGTTTCCCCTGAATGAATCCAAATCTCTTCACATGATCTGCTACGGTTTTTGTAATTTGGTCCCAGATTAATGTCATCATCTCATCCCTTATCATTCCACGCAGACATGACCCATTCACCCCAGCAACAAAATTATTTATTTCTCCAGTATGCCATATTCTTCCCACTTCACAGCCTTCATATGTGCCTTCTGCTCCATTAGAATACCCTCCCATTCCCTATCTTTTGTATTAATAAAACCAATTTCTTCTTCTTTTAATTTTTTTTGTTTTCATATAGACATTATCTCCTCTGGAATGCATTTCCTGATATTGTCCTGGCTTATGTTTTCCTTCCATGTTTCCAAAGCAAAGCACCCCACACTTTCTCCTGTCATGGCAATTAACATGCTAAATTAAAATTTCCCTTTCTAATTAGTTATGCCCCCACACAACATGCTAAGTCCCTTGAAAACAGGAGTAGCACAGTATGCAGAACATAGTGATTTCACCACAAACAAGGCTCAAGAATTTCCACTTCTGGAAATATAAAGTAGATAAACGTTCCCCTATTCCTTCCACAAAATACAACTGGAAATAGAAAACAGAAAAACAATAAAGAAAAGCAATAAAATAAAAAGGCAGTTCTTGGACAAAAATCAATAAAATTGACAAATCTCTTTTGGCCAGCAAAGCTGACCAAAATAAGAAGAGAGAGATTACCAATATCAGGAATGGAACAAGGGTTATCAGGACAGACCCTGCAGACATCAAAAGGCTAAAAAGAATTATAAGACACTCAACAAAATGAATTTGACAACTTAGGTGAAGTGGATAAATTCCTCAAAAATCACAAACTATCCCAAGTCACCAATATGAAATAGATTATTTGAATACCCTGTAATTATATGGAATTTGTTATTTAAAAATTCTCAAAGACAATATCTCTAAGCCCAGATTATTTCACTGGAGAATTCTACCAACATTTAAAGAAGAATTAGTGCCAATTCTACACAACCTCTTCCAGAAAATAGAGAACACCTCCCAATTTTCTTTTAAAGCTATTATTATACAGATACCAAAACCAGATATGATACCAAAAAACCCCTACAGACCAATATCTCTTATGAATATAGAGGTGAAAATTCTTAACAAAATATTAGCAAATAAAGCTCAGCAACATGTAATAAAAATTAAACACAATGATCAGGTGGAGTTTATTCCAGGGATGCAAGGCTGGTCTGATATTCAAAAATAAATAAATAAATTCACCATATCAGCAGTTACAGAAGAAAAATTACATTTATATCAATTGATACATAAAATTTATTTGACAAAATTTAATATCTATTCATGATGAAAACTCTCAGAAAATTAAAAATAGGTGGGAAATAGGATTTTTCTCAATTTGATTTTTAAAAAACCTACCAATAAGCAACAGCTACAATCATACTTAGTGGTGAAAGACTGGATATTTTCACCCTAAAGACTGGAAACAAGGCAAAGATGTCCACTCTCACTGCTCGTGCTCAGCAGAATGCTGGAAGTACCAGCCAGTCCAATAAAGCAAAAGAAGAAAATAAAAGCTATACAGTTAACAGAGATAAAAAAATTAATCTACTCCTTTATGCAGATTACATTATAATCTCTGTAGAAATTCCTTAGAAATCTTAAAAAACAAAACAAAGCCTCTTAGAGTAAGGGAGTTCAGCAAAATTATAGGATTTAAGATAAACATACCCCAAAATCAGTTGTATTGCTATATATTTATAGTAGACACATGAACACCAAAATTAAAAATACAATAAGCCGGGCTCGGTGGCTCAGCCTGTAATCCTGCGCCTTTGGGAGGCTGAGGTGAGTGGATTGCCTGAGCCCGCGGGTTCAAGACCCGCCTGGGCAGGCGAGACCTCATCTCTACAATAAATCAAAAAATTAGCCAGGCGTGGTAGCTCGCGCCTGTAGTTCCCCCTACTCGGAAGGCTGAGGCGGAAGGATCACCAGAGCCCAGCAGGTCGAGGCTGTGGTGGCCGGGAGCGTCCACTGCACTCTAGTCTGGGCGACAGAGTGAGACTCCAACTCAAAAAACAAAAATACAATACTATTTACAACCACTCAAAAAACTGAAATAGTCATTAATCTAACACAAAAATACAAGACTCATATATGTTAACAGCTACAAAACACTGATGACAGAAATCAAAGAGATCTAAATAAATGAAGACATAACTTACTCATAAGTTGGAAGACTCAACATAGTAAAGATGTCAATTCTTCCCAAGTTAATATACAGGTTTTTATGTAATCTCTTTCAAAATCCCAGCAAGATTTTTTTGTAGACAGTGACAAGATTATTCTAAAATTTACATGAAAGGGCAAGGAACTAAAATAACTAAAACATTTTAAAAAGAAAAATAATTGGGAAGAAGCAGTCTGTCCTATTCCAAAACTTATATAGCTGCAGTAATCAAAGACTGTAGTACTGACAGAGGGATAGAGACACACATCAAATGAAAAGAATAGAGAACCCAGAAATAGACACACACAAATATGCCAAACTTAGTTTTGACAAAGGCCCAAAAACGATCTGACGATGAAAAGACTGTGATTTTAACAAACTGTGCTGGAGCAATTGGACATTCATAGGCCAAAAACAAAAAAAAGAACCTTGATTCATAGAGTTAATAAGCCTCACGTTGTATACAAAAAGTATCAGACAGTCCTTGATGAAATGACCTAAAGATAAGTCAATACCAGCACAGGATATCTCTGCAAGGCAGTGCCTTTTTAGACAGACATTTCTTAACTTGGGAATTTAGGTAAAGAAAGTGGGAGAGAAAAATCTCACACAATCTATTCTGAATAAGAATGTGCCATGGTAGGGAAACAAATTCCAACCAAAGTTTCCAAGGTATATAATGGAATACTTGTGCATAATGAATAAAATCAGTGTTTATGATGTGTTGCGTGGCTGCTATTGAATGATTCTGATATTCACTCATACACTGGATGATACATCAAGGTGATGGATTAGGAAAAAAGAGTGTCAACATTCTAGTTCATCCTCAGGGCTGCTGAACTATCGTGCAAGGAAAAATACAATACGACCTTCAATATGATATGCTTCCTGGGGTACTTCTACACAGCATGGACTGAAAACAGTTCCCCCCATGGAAAAGCCATGTAGAGAGGGGGTCTCAGGTTTCAGAGAAGCAGAGACAGAGATTTTATTGAAGTGTTATATTGAGGAGGCACTCAGAAGAAGGGGGACTGGGGGGGGGAAGGGGAAGAAAGTTAATTAACAAAATGATCTGGATAGAAACTGGTTTCCATCTCATCTTAAGGACGACTCTGGAGTTTGCACTGCATCCTGGGGCTGGTCCTCTTAAGACAAGGGAAATGGACTTTGGTGCCCTGTGTCAATCTGTTATTGATCACTGGCTGCTGGGAGAAGAATAGGGAAAAGAAGCAGAAGAACATCTCCAGAGAGGCGGCTGCTATTCAGCCACAGGTCAAGTGCTAGGAGGGATGGGGCAGTGGGGTGTTGTTTGCAGCCACTGGGGTTTGAGTCCATCTGCCTGGATAAGAAGATCTAAACAGGAGATCATCAACACCCAATGGAGTCTACATCTCGTCTTGCTCAGATCCTCTTGCTTTTCATATTAAGTTTGCTATATAGACACTGGCACAATTTCTGGGGAAACTTTCAAGAGGCAAGTTGGGACGATGAACTATAGCCCTGCTGTGCAATTGGTCCTAAGGCCTCAGACGACATCAACTCCCTGCTTCGCCCCATGTTCCAGATTCTTCTTGGCTTGCACTTCTGTTATTTGATGTCTCAGATGTGTACCAAGAGATGCCCCAGGGGATCATGTGATGCCAACCATGTTCTTCCCTCTTTCATTAAGAACAGCAATCCTGGCCAGTTTCGGTGGTTCAGCCTGTAATCCCAGCACTTTGGGAGGCTGAGGCAAGTGAATTTCCTGAGCCCACGGGTTCGAGATCAGCCAGGGCACTTGGCAAGACCTCACCTCCATGATACACTTTAAAAAATTAGCTGGGCATGGTAGCACATGCCTGTAGTTATGGCTACTTGGAAGGCTGAGGCAGAAGGATAGCCAGAGCCCAGCAGGTCAACGCTGGGGTAGCCATGAGTGTGCCATGGCACTCCAACCTGGGCAACAGAGTGAGACTCCAACTCTTAAAAAAAAGAACAGTATCCCTGTTTCCTTGTGATTATCATGGCCAATAATCCCTCCCACTATGGTAAACACTTTTAGTGCCTGCAAGTCTCCTAGCATGAGGAACCAAAGGAACTAAATGACAGTCATAGTTTTAGATTTACTGGAATTCTTATGTCATCTTCTAACAGAAACAGGACCTCTAGATTGCAGATCCTAAAGGTGTAGGGACAGGAAATGCAGAGTTTCCAAGGGGCGGGATTACCTTGAAATGGTGGTAAGCTGAGTCAGTTCTATTTTCACCCCTGGGTCCCTGACCTATATAATTCAGCCTGTTGGGGTCAGGGTACCATATAATGGCCATGGCTTTTTTAAAGCACACTATATTCTGAAGGAAGAAGTTCTATTCGCACAAGCTGTCTTCCACCAGCAGGTGTCTCACCGGCACCTTCAAGAGACTTTCCCAAGGCTCTTTGAGGCCAGCAGCTTCTGAATGGCAGAGGGTGTGATAAAACCACCTGCCACGCTCATGTGCCCACTGCCCCACAGTGGGCTGCTTGACTGAAGTGGTGTTATATAGGACCCTGGGGTAGATCAGACAATCTCTGAGCCCTTGAATAGCAATGTGGACTGAGGCAAGGTATAAAGGAAAGGCTAGTCCATATGTGGAATTCTTATCAATCACACTCTTGATGAAACATTGCCTTTTCCCAGATGGAAGGTGGCCAAGCTAACCAACTTGCCAATAGGCAGCTGGTTAGTCTCCATGAAATGATATCTTACTGGGATTCTGCATTGTTTTTTGTTGTTGTTGTTGTTGTTGTTGCTAGCAAACAAGATATTCAGCAGCAGCCATGGATGATAGTCTTCTGGAGTATATGCATGTTTGGGGACATGGTAAGCCTGCATCTCTGTTACATGATTTCTCTGCTCATGAGCCCATTACACAAGCAGCAGTCAGTGATAGAGACTAGCAGACATCACTGGCTAACTCATCCTGTCTATTTGGTTACTTAGTGCTTCTTCTGAAGGGGATGCTATCTAGCAGGTTTTAACATTCAATACACAGATCAGAACCTCACATACTGTGCCTATTCCTACAATTACATTCACCAGTCTCTCCCTCAGGCCTCCATGTTCCTTGAATGACTTCTCTAGTCACACAATTTGGATGGTCAGACGCCTTACCTGAAGCCATGCACCCTGGAAGGCTTTCCATTCACCACTGCTTTCAGAGCCATGAGTAAGTGAGACCACAGGACAGTAGGAATCCATGTCGGCTTGAAGTCATGTATCAAGCTGTCCCATTAATGAACTAAGTTCAGGCATTTTCTTCCTCTGATGATGACAACTTCCTTATGAGGTCAAATTTGTCATTGAGCAGGCGGTGACTATGTAACAGTGGTAAGTGACATAGGTGTCTGGGTCACCTGTTGGTGCCATTTTCTTGTGCTCTCTGCTGCAGCTTAAGCCTAATCATAAATGCACCACCTCCCCTTCACAATGAATTGTTTCAGGACCACTCAGAACTTATGTCCATCAGTACCCAGCTCTTGATGGTTAGTTCTAGTTGCAAAGTTATCTGATAACCCCTGGTTAGACACTCTACCATGGTTAGTATCTACCAGAGCTAAATAGAATATCACGAGCTTTTCTTTAGTGTTGACTGTTTCTCTGTTGTAGATGGCAGGACCCTGTTCCACATCCCTAGGGATCCCTGCTGTGACTCCCCAGTTGGAGAGTCTCCTATTTCCACAGACTCCACAAGATTTCTTTCTGTACTTTATGTAACTCTACTACCAGGGGATCTGCTAAGTCATATGGCCCAAGCAACAGGTCTGCGTATTCCATAGTCTGTTCCTGTCGCACAAACCATTCTTATTCCAGGCCCCCATAGAAGTAGAGGCTTCCCATATGACTCAGTGAATGAAATCAGAAAAATCATTCTAAGTAGAGAATATGTTGCCTTGAAAGCTTGAGCAGGTCTACCAATCATAAAGCTTCTTTCTTACTGGTAGAAGTGCAAGGTACAATAACTTGACTTTCACTTTGGAAGAGAGTCCTGGCTTGCCCCAGCCTATTGGAGCTCTAAATATTTCACATATTTAGCAGCTTCCTGAATCTTTGTAGAGATTACCTCTAATTCTCTGGAGTTCATCATCTCAAGAGTACATGCCACTTCTTGCTCATTGAGTTCTCATAGTTTATTACATAATAATATCATCCATAGAGTGGACCGATGTAGTATTCCATGGAACGTCCAAATGGTTCAGGTCCCTTTTGACGTATTGTGACATAGCAGGAGAACTAATATAGCCCTAGGGAAAGACCATAACTGTGTAGTCATTCATTCCACGTAAATATGAAATGCTTCTGATCTTTCTTCATGATAGGTATTGAAAAGAATGCACTCATCTAGCCAAAGTCTATGTACTCAGTACTGTAATCTGCTCTGGTAGACATCTACATCCAACACGGCAGCTACCAGTGGAGTTGTGACTTGATTGCCTTTGCAGGAATCCACTGTTATTTGCCATGATCCACCCAGGTTTTTCAGGGACCAAACTGGTGAACCGAATAGGTTTGAGTGAGGACTATCACCTATGCCTCCTTAAAGTCTTGAGAGGCAGTAATCTCTGTCATTCCATTAGATGAAACATTGATTTTTTATTGGCTATCTTTCCTGAAGAAAACCACCTCAGAAACTTCTATTGGGCCTATCTCATTGCAATCACTATTACTGGTCAAAAAGTCAGCACAAGAGTTTTCCCAGCTGCTAGGTATGGACATTTAACTTATACATTTAGAAATCAGGGAGGACACGGGTCATTTTTTACTCAATCTCTATATGCTCTAAAGCAGGGGTCATGGGATTTTGGGGTTGTTCCTAGAAATCGGGAACAATTTGAACCCTGTATTCAATTTCCCCTGAAAGGCTTATATATTTTCCTTTCTCATTGTACAGTTACCCAAGTAAATGGTTATAAGTTTCTTTAGGAAGGACAGGAGGAATTACCTGTATCTCATCTAACGGTGTCAAAGTCATATTTCTCTTGGAAAACAGCCTCCCCTGGAGGCTTAGGTCTAGAAACTGAACAAAGGATTGTGACTTTCTTTTGAGGCAGCTGCCCCCAGCCTTCTGCATATCCATGTGTCCCTTTTGTGTGTGTGAGTGTGTGTATGTGTGTGTGTGTGTGTGTGTGTGTGTGTGTGTGTGTGTATACACTTCCCATACATCTTGTCTTCAGGAATGCCATGCTTTATGGTTCTATTAGCACTCTCCCAAGATCCAAACACCTGCCTCAGGCTGTCATTCCAATCTTGCTATCTATTGCTATAATTCTGACTACCTTGCATATGATTATTTCATCTGCCCTCTACTATTCCAGGATTTCATCATCCCCATTGCTTCTAGAGTTATTTTCCTTCATGGCATCTCCTGCTGACAGCTCTCACCTCCAGAGGGCAGACACCATAAGTTTTTCAATGATGCTCATAGCGTCTTCACCAGCACATCCCCAAACGCCATGATAAATCATGTTCCACCAAGGTATGTGATCAGGTGATTTCCTGCTCTTATAATTCACTTTTTTGAGCCTTTTACTCACTTCTCTGGGCTTTTAGATCCCTTGCTCCACAGTCTGCCCTGGCACTTCTGACATCTCTACTTCATTAAAGGTGGGCTATCACTTTTTCCAGGCTTCCAAAGAGGCATGTCAGCAGACCTGTCTCACAGGACTCTTGCCTGGGTATCAATGCCTGTGGCATATAAGAAGGACAGTGCGTGGAGCCTATAGTAATAATCTCGCCCTTATCTAGCCTGATCATTTGTATTTGCTCCCCTTGATCCAACCTTCAGAATCTCCTTCCAAGCATTGTGTCCTGGTTCCTGTCAGCTGGTCAGCAGGTTCTGCAGGTATTTGGTATTTGATATATACATGACTTCCTCCTTTATCAGCTCAGGCCTTCCCTCACTGGGTTATGCTGAGATTGGACCTAGTGAGCGTGTGGGTGGCCAGGAGAGGAAGTTGGGAGAAAGTCCGGCAAGGGCAAGCATTGTTTTATAAGGCACTGCCTCATAGGAAGCTTTGAGTAGTTTTCCAGACCATATGCTTAAAACCTTATCTCTCCAAATAAGGAGGCGTGCACATCTTTTGTAGGCTCAGAAGTTTCAGGTGAACTGGGAGATTCACATTCCCCAAGAGTGTTTACACTTGTACCCCACCTTCCAAGACACAGAATCTTGTTTCTTCCCAGTCAGGATCCTGACTGGTGTTAGAGACTGAGACTGAGAATAGAATCTTCTTTGAAGTTCTGCCACTCTTACATCTGTTTTGGGGGGGTTGTTGTTGTTGTTGTTTGTTTTGTTATTGTTGTTGTCATTGTTTGAGTCAAGGTCTCACTCTGTTGCCCAGTCTTGAGTGCAGTGGCATGATCATGGCTCACTGCAGTTTCCACCTCCTGGGCTCAGGCAATTTTTCTGTCTCAGGCTCCCAAGTAGCTGGGACTACAGGCATGCACCACCACACCAGATTAATTTTTTAATTTTTTATTTTTTGTAAAAACAAGGTCTCCCTATGCTGCCTGGGCTGAACTCGAACTCCTGGACTCAAGCAATCCTCCCACCTCAACCTCCCAAAATGTTACATGTTACAGGCAGGAGTCATCACTCCTGGCCTCACCTATATATTTTTTAAACCCTCTTATTACGAACGTTAGTGTCTCTTTAAATTCTTCCAAAAAGCCCCTCTTTCACACTTTGCTTTACATTGTTAAGAAATCTGAACCTGTTATTCTCTTCACTGCATCAATGGCACTCAGCTCCTACTTCCCCCCATAGCTCTCAAAGACCAGAGACGTTGCCTAGGCTAGTATCTCCACTCCCTCCTGCGTCACATCCCAGTTCACCACGGGTAAAAGTCTTAAGAGTCACAGCCCACAGGTGGCGTTGTCCCCATTGTCATGTAGCTGGCTCTACAATCAGTCAGCATCTACCTCTCTAACACCGTCCTCAGAGACCGTGTCCTCACATGACATCCAGTACTAACTGCCTTAGAGTGGAAGCAAAACCTGAGACAAAGAGTCGTGTGGAAGTGATTTATTGAAGAGATGGTTTCAGGAGGGAGTGAGGGAAGCAAGATAGGACTGGGGAGAGGTGGAGGGAGACAGGGAAGGGGTGGGAAGGAGATGAGGGAGAGAAAGCAAAGCCCAGGTGTGACCTCCACTGTAGACTAGATTCAGCCTAGTCCCCAGGGGAAGCTCTGAAGCATGAATCACACCACAGAATGGGTTCCATTTTGAGACCAAGAGGCTGGTCTTTTGTACATCAGTCGGTCCTCAGCTGTGGGCACCATGGCTGGGGATGGGGAGCCTGACCTCCTGGTCTAAGTGGCTTTCATGTAGCTGAGGGCAATTTTCTGGAAAGGGGACTTGCTGTCAGCTGCAAAAACTCATAGCCACTGGGGAATGAATGCTCTGGTCAGGTGAAGGAATCTGGGCAGGGCAGCCACAGCACACACAGCGATGAACTTTGGCACTAGGATAATGACTTGCTAAATATCCAGTCACCCTGTTTGTCTGGGAGTTTTGTCCCTTGCCAGTATGTCCCGCTCTGGATAAAATTGCCAAGACATGCTCAGAAGAGACTTTGGTGTTGGTATTGTTTGTGACGTCCCAAAATACATGACTGGAAAAACCGACGAACTAGCATCAAGGAATTACCTCTTAACAATGGATACTGGTATGGGTGCAGAGATAAGGGAACGCTTCTACACTGTGAGTGAAGTGCAAGCTAGTTCAGCCTCCATGGAAAGCAATGTGGTGATTCCTAAAAGAACTAAAAATTGACCTTCCACACGACCCAGCAATCCCTCTCCTGGAATATACCCAGAGGAACATAAATCATTCTACCAAAAAGACACTTTGTACATGCATGTTTATTGCCATTCTAGTCACAATACCAAAAACATGAAAACAAACTTGCTGCCCATCCAGAGGGGACTGGATAAAGACAATGTGGTACATATACATGATGAATATTACACAACCATAAAGAAGAACACTATCATGGCCTTCGCAGCAATTTGGATGACCATCAAGTTGAAGACCATCATAATAAGTAATCTATCACAGAAATAAAGAACCGAATATCACATGTTCACACTCATAAGTGGAACCTGAACAACAGTCATATTAGCATAAAGGAGGGATCAGCAGTCACTGGACACTGCTAGGGGAGGGTGGAAAGGAGGAGGGTGGGGGGCACGTGACAACACAAAGGGTACCTGGTCCAGTACCAGGGGAACAAGGGCCAGTTAGAAGCCCAAACTTCACCTGCATGCAGCCTACTTATGTAGTTAAACCCTCACTCGTACACACATCTCTATAATAAAATAAAATAAAAGGAAAAATAAAACTTTCCCAAACAAAAAATGCAGATTTGTCTGTTGTAAGAAAAATAACTATGGCTTATACAGGTTTGGACCTTTGGAAATTCTATGTTTATCCACACATTTCAGCATCAACACCCACTCAGAAAAGCCCCCTCATACTTCCATGAGGGAGGAAGCTTCAGAACTGGCCAAACCCATCTAACAATCCGACTTGGTACCAAGAAAATCATAAACCTAAGATTTTGAGGCCTAAATTATCCTTTGCTTTATAATATTTGATTCTCAAAGGGATCTTTTAATGCTTTGTCTTTAAACGAATGTATTGTGAAAACCTGATCTAATTATTATATCGTCAGGCTGAATGTGGTGGCTCACATCTATAGTCCCAATGCTTTGGAAGACTGAGGCGGGAGGATTGCTAGAGGTCAGGAGTGCAAGACCAACCTGAGCAACATAATGAGACCCCTATCTCTACAAACAAAAAAAAAAAATTAGCCATGTGTGGTAGCTGATGCTTGTAGTTCCAGCTACTCAAGAGGCTGAGGCAGGAGAATTACTTGAGCCCAGGAGTTTGAGGTTGCAGTAAGCTATGGTTGCACCAATCACTGCACTCCAGACTGGACAACAGAGAGGAACCCTGTCTCTAAAAAGTAAAAATAAAAATAAAAATAAAATATTGTCCCTGAGGAAGCTGATTTTTTGAAAATCGGGAATTTCTTCGTTTTCTCCTCATAAAGATAGAATTATGTTTCCTCTGGTGAACATTGCCTGATAAAGCCAAATTCAGGTCACACAGTAAGCAAAAGGACTCTCATGCTTGTAGTAAAACTTAGAAATCCTTGAATTTCTGGGAGATGATGGTTGAAGGGAACTAAGCAGAATATTTGAAATGAAGATTTGTGGCAAGCACGATAATGTCCATAACCTAATCACTGGAACCTGCTTATAGGTGGCAAGGGGGAATTAAGGCTGCAAATCAAATAACCTTAACATAGAGAGATTATCCTGGAGTATCCAGGTGGGCCCATTGGAATCACAAGGGTCCTTAAAAGAGCCTGGCTGGGCACACTGGCTCACATCTGTAATCCCAGCAATTTGGGAGGCCGAAGTGGGAGGACTGCTTGAGCCCAAGAGTTCGAGAACAGCCTGGGCGACGTAATGAGACTTCATCTGTGATTTAAAAATGCTTTTAACGTGTATATAAAAAATAAAATAGCCTGAAGAGGATGTGACAAGAGAAGGAAGGCACCGAAGGGATGCAGGTTGGTGACGCTGAAGCTGGAGGAAGGGAACTGAGGCAGGGAGTGTGTGTGACCTCCAGATGCTGGAGAGGACAAAGAGACAGATTCTACCCTGGAGTCTCCATAAGGAATGCAAGGCAGGGAGTGCATGTGACCCCCAGTCACCGGAGAGGGCAAAGAGACAGATTCTACCCCAGAGCCTCCACAAGGAATGCAACCTTCTTCCAGAGCTGTAAGATAACAAATGTGTTGAAGCTGCTAAATTTGTGGTGCTTTGTTACAGCAGCAATAGGAAACTCATACAAGATTTTCCTAGAAATCAGAACACACACAGTAGCTGTGCCTTTTGCAAATCCCTTTGGCCTAAAATAACTTTTATTGCTTCCTTCTGGGAGCCTGGAAGTCTTTGATGGTGGAAGGATGGAGGAAACAGAGGATGGGCTCAGCATGTAACGTGAGAACTGGGAGAGAGGGAGAAACAAAATAAAAACTCGTTCTGTGTAGACAGCCGTTGGGGCGGTGAAACTCACGTTCTAACGCAGGTTATCTTTCTCGAGTCAGTGGATCTAACAAAAAGCAATTTATTAGAATTTTTCAATGTTTTCTTTGTTCATCTTCACATCAATATCTTATGTTTTGTAAGGAATTGTGCCCCACAGGTTGCAGCTTTTATAATCTGCAAATTTTAAAACTTCTCTAAACAAAATGTGGGTGTCTAGTAATGATAAGAGATAATATAATGTGCAAGTCAACTTTTGTGGTCCAATGGCAATTTTTGAAAAATCTAAATATAACCGTACCAATACACCTGTAAACTGAGATCGATTTTTTCCATTATGCCTAACTCCTTTAATTAAAAATAGTCTAGACGCTCTTCTCTTTGTGACTGCCACCAGAGGGCACTATAACCTTGGTAGCCGATCAAGGGGTGACCATTAAACCCTTCCCAGTCAGATATAATTTTTTGAGAAAGCAACACTCTGCTGGTTGGTTCCGTGTTTTTGCTGTTGTGAATAATGCTGCAAAACACATGCGTGTGCAAAATGTACCTAACCCTCATTTGTACCCCCCATTTTAAAAATAAAATAAAACAATTAAAAATTATTTAAAAAGAGAAAGCAACACTGCAAGGCAGAAAATGAACACCAGTGGTATATTTCAAAATGTTTGTCATGTCATTTTACTAGATATATTTCTTCTTATTTTTATTTATATCTTACAAGTCAACCCCAAAAACATAAAGCAGGAGAAATGAGCCATGCCTCGTTTTCCAGGTGAGTCAAAGGGGTAGTTGACACAGAAATGGAAACACAGTAAAATTTAAGGTATCATTTTTCACATGAACATTTTGCCCCCAAACACCATGCAGTGCTAAAAAGTCACATCCCCATCATGCAAGAACATTGAAATATATGGTGGTAGAACATCCTGGGTTTCAGTATAGGGTGTTTAATGTTACCATGGGGCATGCTTCCCCTTTGGGCTACGTCAAGAAATATAACACAGAGCAGCTAAATCTCACAAGAGAAATGTAAAAGCATCTTGTTCATGTAGAAGCCATTTGCAATGTTTTTTTACGTGGTACTGGAGTCATATGGGAAAGAGCAAAGTTGTGCAGAAGACACAAGGAAGTTGCTTCCTGTCTCAGAACACAGAAAAACGTCTGTCTGCTCAGTATTTCGTTCAAGGAGATGGGTGGTTTTCTGTGAGGGGTGGAATTGCTCCCGCTCCCCAGTCCATTTCATGTGAGCAGCACAAACCTAGTTTCAGGGCTTTTGTTTTTAACTATGCATTATGAAGCCCTATGCAAGGCAGTCACCTCCCAGTTCGAGGACTTTATTTCTCTTTGGATGGGAAGTATACAAAAAATTGGAATGAATAAATTGGGAAGTCCCAATCCAATATCATATTCTATAAGACTGAAGAAAAAAATATATCCTAAAACTTCATTTAGATAGGAAAGCTTTTCCATATAAAGTGAATTTTGGATAAACACCTGTTGTACCTAAATGACTCATTAAATCATCTGTATGGCTATATCAAAATGTTGTCTTCCTTACAAAGAGATATGTGCCCATGAATTTAAATATGGCTTAAATTTTATATAGCACCTCTCTTCAAAAGATTTAAAAATATTTTTTTCTTTTAATCTGTTTCATCTCTGTGACATCGTTTGTGATTTGAAGGCTAGCTGGGGAAATTATCATAATTACATGAGAAGAAATTGAGACAGGAAGGTCAAGGGACTGATCCATAATCACTAAATTGAGTCTTTAACATCTGACAGCACATGCCTTAAAAGGAAAGCAAAACAAACACTCTCAGTCTCTTTAAATATGCCTCTTTCATCCCAGGATCTCACAGCAACCTCACAAATAAAGTATAATGTGCAAAAGGAAAGTCAGGGAGCACAGTGTGATCAGGTTAAACCCCAGCCCTCAGACAGCACGCCAGTATTCTCGGCAGGACAGTTAGGAAGAGACTGCTCAGGGAATGGAGGCCCCTTCGGGTTTCAAAAGGGAAATTTAGCCCAGAAGCCACAAGGGCTGCCTGTAGTACACACTTTAAGTCGAACTGCTTGGCTCTAGGGCTCTGCTCTAACACCAACTTGGGGGATGGGGGAGCGGAGGAGCAGGTTGAGAGTCCTGAGACTCCAGCTCAAGTTCGGGCTTCACCACTTGGGGCTCTAGGCCAGGCACTTCACTGTAATGATCTACAGTCATCTCACATAGACCATGGGGTGGCAGAGGAGGTGAGGGAGGAATGCTGGAACACATCAATTTGCAAACTACAAAGTACTGTGTAAATATAAGGCATGGTTTCCCATTGAAATCTGACTCCAAACACAGTCTCTTTTCATAGGCTTCCTGGAGTCTTTGTAATCCCATACTTCAGGATTCTTTCTAGGCCTTTGATCCTACTCTGAGCTTTGAGCTGTTGTGGCAAAGCTAAGACTTCCTAAAAGCAACAGATGCCCTTCAAATGCGGGACTGGCCATCGGACCCAGCGTGGAATTGCAGTGTATCAACCGGTGAGGGCATCTCATCAAGCTCCTGTTTGGGCCTCCAGGCTAACGATGGAGAGAAGTGGTCCTCTCCACAGGGGTCCTCTCCGCATCCTAATCCTTAACAGGTGCCACAGGTTTGGACCTGTTGTGCTCACAGATTCTCCATTCCCTTCCTGAGTAGCCGTGGTTCTGTGTTGTTCCACAGCCCACAGACCTGATGGCTATGGGACCGGACATAAGAGACTTCTCTCAGACATCACAGAACTGCCCCAAAGCCATTTTAGAGATGACCTAGTCCTAAGCAATAACTGGAGGTAATCCAGTGGTCCCAATATCCTTTGGACTAGATAAGTGACTTGAGGTCAAGAGAGGGAGTCCCACATCCTCCTGCACTGGGTGTCATGGAGAGTGTCACCCACTCTTCATCTCATTCTTCTCTATGCCCTCACCCTCTTCTTAGTGGCCACAGCCAAGATAGAGAAAACATGGAAGCATCCCCTACTTTCTCAAACAACCTGGCCCAGAGGAAAAGCATTTACAGGGAAAACACAATGAGCAGGCGACTGGGGAACAGACGGGCAGGTGCAAAATTGTATGGTTCAGTTTCACTTTCCCTTTGGACAGTTCCCCAAAGTAAGCTCTACCTAGCAAGGCAGACACTTCTGGACTTTCTTGAAACGTCTTTGAAAAATAACTTTAAGGCTTGGTTAAGTAACCTCATAGATGTTTTTGGCCTTTACATTGGAATAGTACTAAAGGGGTTGACAATAAAAGGTCAGTTGAGTACATCTTCATGAGAAGCAAGACTGACTCAAAGCTTCTGGAGCTCTTCAATTTAGAAAATACTATTTGGAAGTCCATAGGTTTGTGTTGCAAACAAACAAAAAAAGTGGGAGAGCACTCTGTGTCACACTGTTATTTCTACCATTATTTCTCTTTCCTTCAATGTTGTTTACATTGCAATCCTAAACCGTCAACCTTCTAATAGCTGCTAATTGCAGAAAGAGTCAATGATCATTTCCAGGTCAGGTACAGTGAGTGGCTCACACCTATAATCCCAGCACTTTGGGAAGCAGGGACAGAAGGATCGTTTGAGCCTAAGAGTTTGAGTTTGAGACCAGCCTAGACAACATAGTGAGACATTGTCGCTACAAAAAAAAATCAAAAAGTTATCCAGGAATGATGGCGTATGCCTGTAGTCCCAGCTACTTGAGAGGCTGACACAGGAGGATCGCTTGAGCCCAGGAGGTTGAGGTTGCAGTGAGCCACGATTGCCTGGTCAACAGTGAGAACCTGGCTCAAAAAATAAAATAAAAATGTTAAATGGCCTTACATTAAAAAAAAAAAACAAAGATAATTTCCAGAGTCAGGAAGTTAAAGAATTGGCCTCTCAAACCGGAGCAACAGGGTCCAATCTGAGAACCTGAAATGTTAGTCTCTCAGGTCTCTGCAGGTCAGGTTCCTCTTCCGTGAGTCCACCTAGGTGTAGGAATACCTAATTGCTTGCTGGGCCAAACTGACTGACATGGCCTCTTATCTTAGAGAAGCTTCTAGTACCACAACTTGCTTCTTGGTTTTTGTTTGTTTGTTTAAATTTCTTAATGGCAAGATTGTTTTGTGTTTACAGAGTGCTAAGTCTTCTTAGGAAAGCCTGGAGAAATATTGAGCAACTATTTCCCTTTAGTTTGTGGATACAATTCAGTGGATTATTTCCATTTGAATGTCAAGTCACACTTTGAAAGGACGTGTGTGTGTGTGTGTGTGTGTGTGTGTATGTGTGTGTGTGTGTGTGTGTGTGTGTGTGAACGATTTGTGAGGGGCAGGTGAGCCAAAATGGGTTCTTGTTGGGTTGTGGTTATTCTGATGATAAGAAATATTCATGGTGATTAGTAAGAAAAGACTTTCATATTATTTATCTGTGTGTTGTCTTTACCAACAACCCCAGATTTCTATTAATCTTTAGTCAACAGATTACATTAGTTGTGTTGCATTTGGTCTAAGATTTATAGGCATAAATGACATGAAGTTTAAAATTTAATTAATAGGAAGAATAACCTAAAATGAAAGTCCTTTTCTGTTTAAAAGAGTGCCAAGAGATAGAGAAATTTAAGAGCACAAAGGGGAGAGGAAGGGAAAGAAAATTGAAAAAAATATAAATGCATGCCCTTACTTTTTTCCTCACAAGATTTCCTGAGCATTCCTCAAACATTATAGTGCAACATAACTCCAATGAATCAACCGTATTCTTATTTTTCTCAAGCAAAAAGTATATACGTCAAGTATATATTGAGTACAACATATAATAGTATACCATCTTTTAAAACACTAATAATTTGAACTTCTATAAATATATTTAAATAACAAACATATTATAGATAGCTATTCACATAGCACACAAAGTGACACATAAACATACAAAAATAAAACAACTATGTTTTAACTCTTCTGTTTTTTGTTTGTTTTGGGGTTTCTCTTGAGTGAGGATATTAAAACAATATCATCTTGTTGCCAAAATCACCTTGTTGATATTGATCCCAGGAAACCTAGGTATAAACTCATACTGTGTGTAGGCACCACAGCCCAGGACAAAAGCAGCAAATATTCTTTGCCGGACTTATGACCATTCCCTACCATTGTGTGAAAAAACTAGGAAGGAATAGAGATCTCAACTGACGAGATAGTTTCGTTAGCTGTTGAGAGGAAAAGAAACATTCATCAGACTCCCTAACCTGGGTCAAGTGTGACAATACCAAGCTGCCCTTTGAGTGAGTGGAATAGAGAACACGTCTCCTCCATGGACTCTCTCACACACCATCGTCTACAAAGTATTTTTCAACAAGTGCAAAAGGCACCACCGTTTCATACCAAAGGCGAGGAATTTTTATTCTTGTTCTGCAATAATCACGTTCACGTTTGTCCTACTCCAATTCCTGCTGTGGAAAACATTCCTCCACTCAAAAAAAAAAAAGATAAAACTGTTTTGGGGAAACGCAGCTGCCCAACCAGGTGGAATATCTATATTTTTCTTTCGGAAAACAGAATGTTTCTATGAATAATTGTCCCTGGTAAAATTTGACTTTTGTCCATAGAATTTTCTTGAGAGCAAGGAACAGAAGATACATTTCTCACATCCCACCTAGAGCCTAGCATCACCATGAGCTCCCAGTAGAGACACAAAAAATGTTTGTTCAGCTGAACTCAATCATTCCAATCTCCACAGATGCGTTTCAACTGGAATGAGAAGTCCTGCTGTATTTGGTGATTGTCTTCATCTAAGGTGCATCTTCTGAGGGGCAGCTGACGCTTGAGGGATTGGGTTTCAGTTTTCCTTTTAAGGAAACATGTAAGCTCTTGCAACATCTTGAAGAGTTGCTTGTGGCAAACTTGAAGAGGAGAGAATCCTGGCTTTTTCTCAAATAGAATTTTCAACACAGGCAGAGGAAGGTGGTTTCTTGAGTTCCTGGGAGGTGTCTTCAGGGGCAGGTGTGGCCCGCTGTTGCTGATAAATTTCCTGAATCAGGATGGTGTTCATGACCTTCCACTCTCTGTATTTCCTGGCTGTTAGCTTTGGATCATCCAGTAACTGGTTAATCATGGCCAGATCACGTTCTTTGCACTGTCCAGGTAGAAAAACAGGAGGGAAGGGAGGGATACTGTATCTTAATCTTAATAAACCATCTTGATCAGTTCCTTTCCAAATACACATGTACATTATCAGAACATTTTTGCACTTTGATATTCTAATCCCTACACCAAGTCTAAGAAATATGACAGAATATTCTCTTTACATACAGTAGCCACAACGAAGTAGCCTACCCAAAAGTTAGTGGAAGAACCAGACATAAAGACAAGGTCTTTTACAATGCTCTTCCCTGTTCAGCCCCGTTATTCTTTACCACAGTAATGACTAGCTTCATGTAAGGATTAGTCCTCTAATACTCATAATTGTATATACTGGCATTTCACAGACCATCCAAACTATACTAAGTAAAACTGGAAGATAACACTTTACCTAAGACATAAAGTATCATAAAATATATCTTTTAAAAATTTTCACATATCAAATTATCTTAATTTATTTTCTAACAAATCACATTTATTTAACTAATATATAGAGAATTAGTCAGGCATGGTGGTTCACGTCTGTAATCCCAGCACTTTGGGATTGCTTGAGGCCAAGATTTTGAGATCAGCCTAGGCAAAGAGTAAGACCCTGTCTACACACACACACACACACACACACACACACAAATTATATATATATATATATAATAATAACTTTTATATTATATATATAATTTCCATGTATATATGGAGAAAGAGAGCAAGAGACTAATACCCAGGTTACCTTTTTAGTCAGAGACTATTAACCTTCCATGAAAACAGTATGTATTCGAATAGTACTAACAATCTATTGGCACTATTCCACCCTGCCTCCTCTGAAACCAATGATGCACATTTCTCAAATATCTGGCTCGGGTTAGAGTTTTCTGTAATTAAGGAGTGGAGTAAAAATAAGATACATCATCCTCTACATTAAAAAAAGCTTATTTTCCAGTTTGGGGCTCAGGGAAGGCTTTCTGGGTAACATAAGGCTGAAGTAAATATAGATGTATGAGTTATTAAAAAAAATGGGTAAAGAAAGATTGGAAAGTGTTTTGTATGAAAAGAAACTCTAGAAATTAGTTTTTTTATCAGGTGAAGAAAGGCAAGGAAGATTCTCTGAGTGGCACAACAGAGAATATTGTCAGCCCTGACGACATTTCTCAAATCTATGCCTGCTCTCCTTATCCCTATGACCAAGATCCTACTTGGATATATAGCTCAATATATCATGCCACAGCCCCTAAGCAAGATCCCTGCCTCCCAGGCCCACAAGAAGGTGCAGGGATTCATCGAAATGCTCAGTCCACCGCATGGCTCCCCTCGTGCCAAGGCTCCTCCCATGCATTGGTGCCGTTTGCATTGGTACTCTCCTTCCTTCTTACTTTCCAGTCTAAGGTCTTGACATGCGTTTTCTCACCCACACAACACTAATTCACACCTCTGTGATGCTGTGCCACCCACAGAATCTTCCTTGCCTTTCTTCACCTGATAAACTCGAATTTCTAGAGTTTGTTTCCCACAAAACACTTTCCAATCTTTCTTTCCCCATTTTTCTATATCTCATGCATCTATACTCACTTCAGCCTTGCGATATCCAGAAAGCCTTCTCTGAACCCCAAAACTTGAATAAGAAGCTTTTTAGTTTGATGTTCTAATGTTTTCCAAGGCTGAGAGCCCTCTGAGAACGTACTGGGTATCTTTAGGTGTTTATGGATCAGTCATGCCACCTACTCTAAAGCTTAAGAAGGTGCTAAGAAACATATTCTTCATCCCTGTATTCCCTGCACCTAACACAATGCCAAGTGCATGCAGATATTCCATCCATGTTTATTATTAAACCAATCTCTCTGACTACCTCTAGGACAGCACATAAGTAGCTAAAACTTCACAAGCACTGCCATTACGTGGACTTCTTCCCTAACTTCCTCCTCCATCCTCACACACAGCTGATGACCTTGCTCTCTATTTTGCGGGGAGAAGGAAAACCATCAGAAAAGAGCTTCTCCCAAGTTCCTACTGCCTGTTCACTACATTGGCATAAATAAGCTCTGCCTTCCCTCCTGGTCACACAGAAGAAATATATGTACTACTAGCAAAGGCCAGTCTCTCTGCTCGGGCATAACAACCCCAGCTCTCCTACTCAAGAAATTCCCCCCAGCAATTCTCTTCTCTCCTGTGACTCATCAGTTTCCTGCCCTTTTTTTTTTTTTTCAGTTGAATTCTCACTCTGTCACCCAGGCTGGAATGCAGTGTCACACTGATCAGGTCCACCACAGCCTCGACCTGCTGGGTTCAGCCTATCCTTCCACATCAGCCTTCCAGGTAGCTGGAACCACAGGCATGTACCACCACACTCGGCTAATTTTTTGACTTATTGTAGAGGCAAGGTCTTGCCATGTTGCTTAGGCTGGTCTCAAAGCCCGGAGCTCAGGCAATCCTCTCACCTCCACTTCCCAAAGTGCTGGGATTACAGACTTGAACCATCAGACCCAGTCAATTTCTCCCATCTTAAAAGTCCTCTCTTACCCCAATCCATTTCAACTAATGCTCCACTTTTCTCTTTGTCTCCAATGGTCCCTGCACCCATTCTTTTATAGATTCACTTCTACCAAGCTTTTGCCCCCATCATTCACCGAAACTGCTCTTGTGAAGGCCAACAGTGACCTCCATGTTGCTAAATCCAATGATCAATCATTCATCTTCAGTTTATCAACAGCTCCTAAAACTGTTGGCTACTCCCCCTTCTTGAACATTTTCATCAGGTTGCTTTTGTGACACCTGATCCTGATTTTTTTCTCATGCCACAATGACCTTTACACTGTCTTCTTTGCTAGTTCTGTCTTCTTTGCTCCTCATCCCATCTCTTCACTCTGGAGCAGAGGTCCTCAAACTTTTAAAACAGGGGGCCAGTTCACTGTCCCTCAGACCGTTGGAGGGGTGGACTATAGTTTTTAAAAAAAAAGGAATTTGTTCATAGTTTTTTTTTAAAAACTATAGTCCGCCCCTCCAACGGTCTGAGGAACAGTGAACTGGCCCCCTGTTTTAAAAGCTTGAGGACTCCTGCTCTGGAGTGTCCTAGAACCTTAGCCTTCATCCCATTCTCTGCTCTGTCTACATTCATGCTCTTGGCCATCACATGTCATCTTTCCCACTCTCCCTACATGCTGGCAGTCCCAAATTTATACCTCCTCTTACCTCTCCCCTGCACTCCACATATATTTGTCCAAACTTCCTCTTCAGCAGCTTCAGATATACACCCAAGGGGCATCATAAATACACCATGTCCAAAAAAAAGTTCTTATTCTTTACATCTCCCCATCCCTACTTCATCAATATACTCCAAATCCTGCTCTAAGAAAGTCTTCTGCAAAGCACCTAGTGGTAACTCCATCTTTCCAGTTATTCAGGGCAGACATGGGAGCCATCCTTGACTTCTTCTCTCACACCCAATACACCAGCAATTCCTGGCATCTGTACCTTCAAAATAAGTTAAACCATGCCACTCCTCTGTTCAGAACCTTCCCAAGGTTTCTTGTCTCGCTCTGAGCAGAATCTGGTGTCTACGACGTTAGCAAGACCTTCAATGACATGACTCCCTGTTGCCCCTGCAGCCCTCTCTGCTCTTTCTGTCCCCCACCCCCACTCCATTCCATCCACATGGACCTCCCTGCTCTTCCTTAAACACATTTGGCACAGTCCCACCCCAAGATGTTTGCATTTTTGTTCCTTTTGCCTAAAATATTCTGTCTCTGATCATCTCAAGGCTCATCCCTTTCCTTTTTCAGATTTTACCTAAATTCCAAGGCATTTCATGTCTTTCACAGTTAAAAATCAATTCCTCACAATTCCTGCTCCCTTTCTTTTCGGCTCTCTATCAAATCTATCATCACTTATTATAGAATCACATTGAATAATGAATTATGTTTGTCTATTCCCCAATTGAAATATAAGCTTCATGAGGGCAGGCCTTTTTGCCTGGTATGCCTACTTGTATAGCTCTGAGAGCCTGGAAGAATGACTGACATGTAGATGTTCACTAAATATTTGCTGAAAAAATGAATATGTGAAATAAGAAGCAAGTCATAGTGCCTCACACCTATAATCCCAGCACTTTGGGAGGCTGAGGCAGAAGTTCGAGTGAGACCTTGTTTCTACAAAAAATAAAATAAATAAATAACTGGGCATGGTGGCACTCGCCTGCAGTCCCAGCTACTCATCAGGCGGGTGGAAGGATTGCCTAAACCCAGGAGGTTGAGGCTGTGGTGAGCTGTGTTTATGTTACTGCACTCTAGCCTGAGCCACAGAGTGAGATCTTGGCATGGTGTAGAGCACTTGTAATCCCAGCTACTCGAGAGGTCAAGTGGCAGAATTGTTTGAGTTCGAAGCTTCAGTGAGCTATGATCACACCACTGCATTTCAGCCTGGGTGACAGAGCAAGACCTCATATCTCTAAAAAAAATAAATAAAATAAAATCATGAAATGAGGATTGAATGAATGAATGCTTTTTAATCTCTTGCATTAGGACCCCTGCTTAGAGGCTGAGAAAGTTTCCTCCATAAACAAACCACATAGACAAAGATAGATAATAGATGATAGACAGGTAAGTAGATAGATGGAGGTAGATAGATAGACAGACAGACAGATGGAGAAACATAGGAAGCCTTCCTTCCAGAAAGGAGAAAGAAATAGTGCAGTAGGAAAGTAACAAAAGCAGGATGGGACAAATAAGCAGGCAGTCCAGGACCCAGAAGCAGAAGAAAGGAAGGTCAAGTGGGTAAGTAAAAGGATTGTTTATAGGAATTCAGGCAAGACCAAAAGAATTCTTTTTCTTCTCTCTGAATCATCAATATCTATGCTTCAAAAAATATCTTTTCCACACACACACAAAAAAATAAGCTTTCATCCTCTGATATCACCATAGTGCTATTAATATAAAGTTATTTAAGGAGTTTTACTTTTTTCCAAAGAAACTTAGACATCTGCTTCAGAGAAAGATTCTAATATTTTATTTTAAAAAAACTAAAAAAGATCTTTAAAGACTAACAATAATTGGGGACATTGATTTTTAAAAGGCAAAACTGAATTCACCACTTCTTTAAATCTGATAAATGTTTTCAGAAAAGGGTCTTTTCAACTTTGGGCATTAGACTAACACTTCTCATATGATTTTTGGCTCTGAACACTTCAAATTTCTTACCATTTGGCTTGAATCTGTGTTTGTTCTTTTATAGTTAAAAGAAAAAACTGTAGACAAGACTACAGCAGAAGAAAATTAATGGAACACCAGGATCTTTTGAGCTCCTTCCTAGGGCAGGTCCCTGAGGCTCAAAGACTCATGCAATGGTCCTGCTTCTCCTGGGTGACACAGGAGGTTCATGGGAAGCTCTAAACTACTTTTACGACATCCGCTTTGCTTTCTGGCAAGCAAGTAAGGCTTAGCAGGGGTTCCAAAAATATCGTGAGAGAATACTGTACTTTCAATTTTTACTCCAGAGAGTCAGAAGACGGCTAGACTCAGGACTTAAGCACAGAAATGTGTTCTACCAGAGTAGTTATAGGGATGGGAAAGCTCATTCCTCTCTTGACATAGGCCAGAGTAACTGGGTTTCAGCTGGATCCATTAATCATTCCACTAATCATTTATTTTTAATAAAGACAGGTTTAGCCAAAAGTCAGTGAATGTTGAGCTGTTAGAAATTCCACCACCTGTTCTTTTGTTACTGAGTGAGATAACCTTGTTGAATAAACACCTTCATCTCCCCAAATCCCACAAAAAAAGGAAAGAAATTCCTAAAGGTCTACATTTAATGTATGGCAATAATATAATCAACTTTTGTTCAAGTTCAACTTGAAGAGCATTCATTCCAATATAATTTTAGTATAGGAATTTTTCTTGATTTATGGAATGTGCCTATCACTAATATAAACATTTTTTTTAAAACAACTTCTGCATGAAACGCTGTTGTATTTCCTTGTCCTCCTGCTTTAAAGTTTTTTTAAATAAGAATTTTTGTTGCAATATATCAGGATAGTAAAACCCCTGATTCTTTACACAAACCTGGACTCCCAGTAGCCAGGTCAGCGAAGGTCTGGAATCCTGAGTCTGTAGCTCTACCAAAGGCCTGAGGCCACAGTCTCTCTCCTTCTACAAATGACCTGAACTGCCCATGCTCTCTTCGGTCTCTACTTCCTGTCTCTCCTAACACGGATTGCAACGTATCATCCACTGTAGACATTCCACTTCCTTGAATGGCCTTCCCTTCTCTTCCTACCGTTATCTCTTTCTTACTCATGGGCTTCATGACATTATCCTTAATGTTCCTAGTACTTTCCCCCTCTGGGCTGCCAAAGCACCCTGAGCATGTACTAACCACAGTCATTATCACATTCCATTTTGAATGCAACAAAGTTCACAAATAGAAAATGTTGTGCTTGAAGAATTATCACAAAATGAATACAACCACGTAACTACCACCAAAGTCCAAGAAGGACCCATACCCAACACTCAGACGCTCCACCTGTGCCCTCTCCTGGTTTCATCCTCTCCTCTTCCTCAAAGGCAACCGCTCTCTACACTGCTTTGAGTTATAAAAACAATTAACAGGCTGGGCTTGGTGGCTCAGCATGTAATCCCAGCACTTTGGGAGGCTGAGGCGAATGGATTGCCTGAGCCCGTGGGTTCGAGACCAGCCCAGGCAACTTACCGAGACCTCATCTCTACAATAAAATCAAAAAACTTAGTCGGGTGTGGTAGTGTGTGCCTGTAGTTCTGGCTACTTGGAAGGCTGAGGCGAAAGGATCACCAGAGCCCAACAGGTTGACCCTGGGGTGACTGTAAGTGTGCCACTGCACTCCAGCTTGGGTGATAGAGTGAGACTCCGACAAAAAAAAACTCAATTAACAATAACTTTTATAGCCTTTGGATAAATAAACACACATGTACCAAGTTATCTTTCCTCATTGAATAGGTTAATGTACTTTGCTTTTGTTTTGTTTCTTCAATGAAGCCAGTTTCCACATCAACATGTCCTCCTACTTCCTGAGGTCACTATTAACAGGACCACATGACATGAGTCTTGCTACATTTCATCAGCCCCCAGCACTACAGTTTTGGGAGGCCAAAGGAGTCTATGGAAAGGGCTGCTTCCCATAAATGTACAGACAGAGTAGTTCTCCAGCTGAGTATGGTAGGCATCTCCAAGCAAGCTCCCGATGTTTCCTACGACCTGTTTTCAAGACTTCAGGTAATCCCCCTCCCCGAAATAGGCTGGGCTAATATGTTGCTTCTACTAAACAGAATACTGCAAAAATCATGTGATGCCACTATTGCAACTGGGTTGTAACCCATTTTGATCTCTTGCTCTTGCTGCCTTGCTTGCTCTAAGGAAAGCCAGCTTTGTAGTTGTAAGCTGCCTTGTGAAAAAGCCCATGTGGCAAGAAACTGAGGGTGGTCTCTAGCCAACAGCCAGTGAGCAACTGAGACCTCCAGGTCAACAATCTGCTAGTAACCACATGCAAGCGCTTCGAAGCAAATCCCTTTCAGTGGCGGAACGCAAGCAGCCCCAGCTGACAGCTTGATCATAGTTTTTGCGAGACCTAGAGGCAGAAACTTTTGACCAAGCCATGCCCAGATTCCTGACCACAGAAAGGCTGAAATAATAAATGTTTATTTGTTGAAGTTGCTAAGTTTTGGGATAATTTGTTAACTATCACTGGTTAACTAATACACTGGAAGAAAAATAAAAGCAGCTGACTCCCTCAAGTACATGATCCATAGCACACAAAGAACAAGAGGCCACAGAGAACCAGAGAGGACAATAAAACTTTTGATCCTTTCCACAAACCTGAGCTCCCAGTAGCCAGGTCAGTGAAGGTCTAGAATCCTGGGTTTACTGTTCTACCAAAGGCTTGAGGCCTCAGTCTGTCTCTTCCTGTAAATGACTCAAACTGCCCATGCTCTCCTTGGTCTCTACTTCTGGTCTCTCCCAACACGGATTGCAACATATCATCCACTGATAGACATTCCACTTCCTTGCATGGCCTTCTCTTCTCTTCCTGCCATTCTTCATCTCTTTCTTTCTCATGAGCTTCATAACATGATCCCTAATGCTCTCAGTCAGTCACTTTCCCCCTCTGGGCTGCCAAAGCACCCTGAGCATGTACCAACCACAGTCATTATCACACTGTATTTTAACTATGGGTTTGTTTTCCTCTCTTTCCGTTGCCCAGTGGAGTCCACTCAATGGTCCCAGCAACCTAGAACAGTGTCTGGTACAAAGTAAGATTCAGGAAGTATCTGCTCAGTGAAAAATGTCCTCACTTATATCAGCTATCACAAATAAATAGAAAAGTAAACTCCCAACAAACTATGGCATATTAAGTTGAATGACCAAATATATTTATCAACTCTATATGTATTGTGGATTGAATGTTAGTGATGTCTTCCATCATTAAATATGAGGGACTCTATCTGTATTTGGATTTTTCTTTGTATAATTAAAATATACTTCTCCCTTTCCTGTACAGCCTTTTGGGGTGTTCCTGTCTTCTACTGACTGGGACATCTGACTAAGAGCCACTCAGCCTGTTTTTATAGCCTTGTCCTTTTGCTGACATTTTCTCCTGGAAGTGGACTCAAATTCACAATGCAAAAGGCCATATACTAAACAGAATTAAATAGCAGGATCTATCAAAGCTTTTCGGGATCTATAAATCTTCTGCTAATTCAGGACTAGTTTACAAAGCATCCTGGCCTCCTCTTGTTCAAGCCATAATCTAAATGTGAAAGCAGGGTGCTTTTGTTACAAAGAATCATTTTAGTTAAGGGAGACCCTGAGCATAGCTTCAGCACATCCTGTACTCTGTCCCTTACTCTCATTGTGAAAACATCTGCTGGCTTATTACCATAAAGTGTATCCTTCCCACTACTGGGTTCTCATGGTGTTCCTTGGCTGCAGTGCCTACCACTCTCAGTCCCTAAGTCTCTGCCACATCTGAAATCAGGACGTTTTCTTCTGGATGCAGTACAGAAGAATGGTACCCTTGGATGAAATAGATGAGAACCCAAGATCTTATTTATACTATTGTTTATTCTCACCAGTTGATCTCTGTCTGTAATCAACATTTACTGTGCCAGGTCCTATGATAGGTACAAGAGTTACAAAAACAAACTACACATGGCCTTTGCCATCCAGGGGCTTAAAATTTGAAATTTGATATTAGAGTGAATGTAAAAATCAAGGCCTATTGAGAAAATTGTTTTTCGTGCCTCTGTGTGACTGTCCTAGTGCTTTAAGAATGTCAAAGTCATCTCAACCTATAAAGAATATATTTACTTTTACTGCCCTCTCCTGCACCCACACAAACACACTGTGATTAGCATGAATCTCTGTAGAACCAGTCATTCTTTGCCCCATATCTATAGAGTTCACCCACAGTCTGAAATTCTGTTACCTTTAATGTGCTGTTCAAGGTTCGGATTTTGTGGAGTTTCTCATTTATGGACGGATTTTTGCACCGCTTAACAAAGGACTTTCTCAACTCCTTTTTGGTTGAAGGTCGTCGGTCTCCAAGAGGAGATAGACTAGCTTGCTCTAATGATTTGAAGAGTTTCTCCATTTCATCTTCAGACGCTTTTGTTTCTTCTATTAAAAAAATGAAGCAATAACTATAAACCAAGTTAAAATCAAGTAAAGAACATTAGATAGTAGTCCTAAAGCATGTTCCTGCTAACATCTTGATCTCAGACTTCTAGCCTCCAGAACATGAGACAATAAATATTCGTTGGCTGAGCCATTCAATTTGGGTTATTTTGTTACTGTAGAGCCATGCTCCCATTGACGGCATCAGGGAAGTAGCAGTTCCAGCCTTCTCTCCTAGCTTTTTGTGGTCCCTTGGTTTGTGGTAGCAAAACTCCAGTATTCACACAGAATCCCCCCTATGTCCATGCTTTCGTGCCCAAACTTCTTCTTTTTATAAGGATATCAACCATATTAGATTAGAAGCCCACCTCAATGCCCTCATCTTAGCTAGTTAAATCTGAAAAAACTATATTTCCCAATAAAGTCACACTCTGGGAAGTATTGAAGGTTAGAATTTCTACATAGGAATTTTGGGGGGACACAATTGAAAGCATAACAGTTCATCTTCCCCCTCCCCAAAATTTGTCTTTCTCACACACAAAATGCATTCACCTCATCCCAACATCTCCAAAAGTATTAATCCATTTATTATACATCAACCCATAACATCAACTCTAAGGCCAAGTCTCATCCATTTACCATCTAAATCAGGTATTGGAGAGACTAGAGTAGTGACTCACCTTGAGGCAAAAGTCTTCTCCATCTTGGAATCTGTGAAACTTGATAAATATTTGCTTCTAAAATACAACAGTGAGATAGGCAAACCCTAGCAAACCAATACATACCCTGAAGTTTGAGAACCACTGCCCTAGATGACTGCTTACTGTCCTTCCCAAAACAACCCTTTGAGAGAAGAAACCTGTCTATGGTTTACAGCAGAGAGTGATCATTCCTCATCTCGCCACACAGACTCTATTCTCCTTCCAAACCAGTCTCAGGTCACATGAGTCTAGTGAAGCGACTAAGCCACATGATTCAGCAGGGACCACATGTGCCAGACTAAGCCAATAGCAGTCCACCATTCTGGCCACAGCCATTGATTCTGAAATAAGCGTGTGTCTCAGGTGAGGCCAATTGGGGCCAGGAAGACTCAGTTCCAAGACTTTGGTTTGGAGTATCGGAGCAGCAATCTCTCTTTTTCTTACACCAAATGTGATGTTGTGTGCTGGAAGCTTCCAAAAATTATCCCAAGAATAATGATAATGGAGCTAATCAAGTCTGAGACATAGATCTTGATGGTATGATTGGAGCCTTCTCAGCCTACAGAAGCCAATGCTAAGCTTCTCTGGGTGAGGTTTTCAATCATACGCACCTAAAAAGGCCTCAAATGATAAAGAGGTTATCCCCCCAAAAAAATCATCTCTTGATTTTACTTTAAGTCCTCACTAAGAATTTCAACCTGTTATTCCTTAATTCTCTGAGAATAATCTTGGGAAAGACACACAATGAGATTTTTTTCCACGATGTATTCTTTAATGTTTACATCTTTCATTTCCTGTCCTGAGAACAAGCTCGAGAGAGGACCCTATAAAAAGCATGACATTACGAGGAAACAAAAAACAGCCTCTTCAAAGAGGAGAGAAAAGCATATAGTTGTAATTTAGAAGCATCAAAATCAAACAAACTTCACTTACTTTAGAGTTTACTTCTCTAAGATTAGAAATCTTTAAGCAAGAATTAGTTTCCCCCATCCATCCCAGAAAGTCACCACAAGTATTCCCAATACCCTTTCATAAAATGGAGAACAAAAGATGTTGCACTAATTTTGTGACTCACTTAAAGTGTTGGTCTTTGTTCTCTACCAAACTGTCTCAAAAAAGGAGGGGGATACCAAAAACTACATTTGAAGACCATTCAAACTTTTTGGCTCAGGCTTTGTGCAGACATCAAAAGTGAGCTTTTGTCAATAAGTACATGAAAGATGCTCAATATAATCAGTCACTAGAAAAATGCAAATCGAAACCACAAAGAGATACCACTTTATACCCACTAGGACAGCTAAAATTAAAAAGACAGACAGGGCAGGGCTTGGTGGCACAGCCTGTAATCCTAGCACTTTGGGAGGTCGAGATGAGTAGATTTCCTGAGCCCGTGGGTTCAAGACCAGCCCAAGCAGCTTGGTGAGACCTTGGCTCTATAATAAAAACAAAAATAAAAAAAATTTAGCCAGGCTTGGTAGCATGTCCCTGTAGTTCTGGCTATTTGGAAGGCTAAGGCGGAAAAATCACTGGAGCCCAGCAGGTCGACGCTGGGGTGGCTATGAATGTGTCACTGCACTCCAGTCTGGGTGACTGAGTGATACTCCAACTCAAAAAAAAGACAATAATAAGTGTGGATGAGAATTTGGAAAACTGGAACCTTCATATATTGCTGCTGAGAATGTAAAATAGAATCATTACTTTGCAAAATAGTTTGGGAGTTCTTCAAAATGTTAAACATACAGTTATCATGTGATCTAGCAATTCTGCTCTTAGACATATACTCAAGAGAATTGAAAACATATATTCACACAAAAAGTGTACATGAATGGTCATAGCAGCATTATTCATAACAGGAAAAAGGTGGGAAGCACCTAAATGTTTATCAACTGATGAATGGATAAATAAAAGCTGGCATATCCATACAAGGGGAATATTATTCAGTAAGGAAAAGGAAGAAGTACTAAATCGCCCACAATGCTACAATGTGGATGGATGAACCCTGAGAATACTCTGCTTAGTAAAAGAAAGTCACAGAAAACCACACATTGCATGATTCCATTTATATAA
This sequence comes from Carlito syrichta, assembly GCF_000164805.1. NCBI lineage: Eukaryota > Metazoa > Chordata > Mammalia > Primates > Tarsiidae > Carlito > Carlito syrichta. Next base: position 211,918 of record NW_007090138.1, read on the forward strand.
AATGTCCAGATACGGTAAAACCACAAGAAAGAAGTACTAAATCGCCCACAATGCTACAATGTGGATGGATGAACCCTGAGAATACTCTGCTTAGTAAAAGAAAGTCACAGAAAACCACACATTGCATGATTCCATTTATATAAAATGTCCAGATTCGGCAAAACCACAGAGACAGAAAGTAGAATGATAACTGCCTGGGGTTGGGTCGGGGGGGGCGGGGGGGAAACAACAGGAATGGGAATGACAGCTAATGTGTAGGGGTTTCTTTTAGCCAAAATTCTCTCAAATTGGATTTTTGTGACAGTTGCACAATTATTTGAATATACTAAAAACCACTGAACTGTACACTCTTACGTGTTAACTTTATTATATGCGAAATATATTTCAATGAAGCTTAAAAAAGGAGGCGTTTATGAGATTGTTATGAGAGCTGATGATAAACAGCAGAAATACTAAGGATGGCAACAGTCCTAGGGTTAACCTGGAGACATTAGAAAAGCTTAAGAAAATTAAGTGGAAAAACTGACTCTTTAAGGGGACATTAGGATTGAGTACCCTGGGAGTTTTCATACACACAAGGGAACAGTGATTTTACATGTCTTCGTATTTTTTTTTCCACAATTAGCCAAGTAGTACCCTGCTTTGAATAAAACCTAAATACATAGCTTTCAATACCATAGTATTTTTAAGTTAAGTAATATATATTTAATAAACTTCAAGATGCAAACCAAACAGGTGTATGACAAAGACAAACAGAACAACTTCTTTAAATTTCTCTGTGTTCGCCAAGCAGGTTGATTGTGCCACTAAGGATTGTACCAGAAAATTACTTTTGACTAATGCATTTAGTTTGTTATTATGTCAAGGTAAAAATTATTATATTAAGATTACAAATCTGAGTCAATAGATATTATACCTGGAAAGACAAAAATAATTTCAGAATCTTGAAATTGCATGGCTTAGAGTGTATTCCCTAAATGAACAATAAATAGAGCCCCCTTTTTGAATAATTTTATTACTATTAGATATGCTGATATGAAAATATGTTATCTTTATGCTAAAAATATCAGAGGCTATGTTTCTCCTTTCTCCAATTTCTTTCCCTAACTTAAACTTTGGGGTGTGTGTGTGTGTGTGTGTGTGTGTGTGTGTGTGTGTGTGTGTCACTTGATCCTCAAAAAAATAATTAAATTTTCCAAGACCTGCCTGGGCAACTTGGCGAGACCTCATCTCTACAATAAATCAAAAATTAGCCGAGCGTGGTAGCACGTGCTTGTAGTTTCAGCTACTAGGAAGGCTGAGGCGGAAGGATCGCCGGAGCCCAGCAGGTCGAGGCTGCGGTGGCCGGGAGCGGCCACTGCACTCCAGTCTGGGCAACAGAGTGAGACTCCAACTCAAAAAAATAAAAATAAAAATAATTAAATTTTAAAATGAACAAAGAGTGAACCTGCTGAGGTTCACTTACTGAAAGTCAATACAGAATTCACCTAAAATTCACATATGATATCCAGAAAATGAACATTCTTTGTTAGAATTTATCCAAAAACAAGATAATAAGGGGCAAGTATGCTCAGATAAGATTACAACTGTTGCGGAAATGAGAAAAAAATGAAAGACAAATGACCACTTAAGTTCCTGCCTCTCAATCTTCCTGCAGAAGAAAACTGAAGTCGAAAGACTAGATGTCTGACCTCTAATAACCTGACTCCAGAATTACCCACACACATAAGGTCAATACTATAATAAATGGTGGTGTTCAGAGTCAAGAAAATACCCTTATTGCCTGTTTTGTGTGTCATAACCTGAAAGATATACAATATATTACTAAATACTCAGAGGACACACCTGTGATCCAACCAAGTCCATGACCTAGTCAGGGGCATTATATTGCTTTTACTGTTGCTAATGGTTGATGCGAATATCCTTGCAGAGCTGTAAAATGAACATCCGTTAATAATGGAAGCAGGTGATGAGTAGGATCATAGGACAAAAAAACGACCCAAAGAATGTGAGCACATAACAGAACAAGCGTGAGACTCCTGCCCAATTGCTATACTGATACTAGCATGGGCTTGGTGGGCTTGTTGACCCTTCCCGCCTACCCTTGAGCCTCCAAAGATTTTTCAATAAAGTAAAATTTTTTTTAATCTCCCTTTTATTTTTTATGTAAATATTTTTAAAAATCACAATTTCATATTAGAAAGCACTCGTTTATATCACTTGTTTTACCAGATCATAAAAAGCAAGAAAAAAAGATTGACAGAAAAGACCACTCATTTCTCTTCCATTGGAAATGGAAGCCAAGTTAATTATCTCCACCTCCCTTTTCTTCTGAGGCAAAATAAATGGATTTGTCTGACAGTCAAGTGTTTCCAATGCAATTTGTACCCTTTCACTCTAATGTGTATCTTAGTTTTCCCACATTAAACAATGGTACTTAGATTCTCACAGCCACATAAGGCACTTTACAGTCCAGATCATCTCACCTCACAAGTGCTTTGTCAAAGAAGGTAAAAACTGTTTTTATATTATGGATGACAAAAATGAAGATTCTTGAAAAACAGCAAGTGATCATTTCAAAATGCAAATCAGGTTGGGTGCAGTGGCTCACACCCGTAATCCCAGCATTTTGAGAGGCAGAGGCGAGAGGATTGCCTGAGCCCAGGGCTTCCAGACTAGTCTCGGTAACTTGGCAAGACCTCATCTCTACAGTAAATCAAAAAATAAACTGGGTGCGGTGATGTGCACTTGTGGTTCCAGCTACTTGGAAGGCTGAGGTGGAGATCGAGGATGTAGTAGCCATGATCGTGCCACTGCACTCCAGCCTGGACTACAGAGTGAGGCTCTGACTCAAAAAAAAAAGCAAAAAACAAAAAAACTGCAAATCAATAATGAGGTTAAGAGTAAAAGTTCAGTTCCACATTGTCTGTGCAAGCTCACACACTTCTAGGCCAGTCCTCTCAAACTCTAACAGGCAAACAATCACCTCGGGATTTTGTTAAAATGCAAATTCCACTTCCATCCATCTGGGATGGTGTTGAGATTCTAAATTTTTAACAAGCTCCTAGGTGATGTCAGAACATACTTTGAGTAGCAACACCAGCCACAACTCATTGGAAGAGAAAGAGACTAGAGGTGCAACTAGCAAGTTGAGACTTGTCCATAAAGCAGCACTTATTTTCTGTCAGGTCCTCGTCCAACAAAACAAAACAACAACAAAAGAAAAATTTGGCTTTGTTCAAAGGAGTAAGTCCAAAATCTCTGCTCAAAAGCACCAGTTACTCATATTTATATAGCTATACCATGTTAGGTAAATATATATGATGCATTTAAAAAAAAAAAAAGTTCGGACCGGGCATGGTGGCTCATGCCTATAATCCCAGCACTTTGGGAGGCTGAGGTGAGAGGATTGCCTGAGCTCACAGGTTTAAAACCAGCCAACTTGATGAGACCTCATCTCTACACTAAACCAAAAAATTAGCCAGGCGTTGTGGCATGTGCCTGTTTTCCAGCTGCTTGAAAGGCTGAGGTAGAAGGATCACCTCAGCCCAGCAGGTCGAGACTTTGGTGGTCATGAGCATGCCACTGCACTCCAGTCTAGGTGACAGAGTGAGACTCCAACTCAAAAAAATAAAGAAGTTCAATGGGCTAGGCATGGTGGCTCATGCATGTAATTCCAGCACTCTGAGAGGCTGAAGCGGGAGGATCACTTGAACCCAGAGTTCAAGACCAGACTGAAAAATATAGTGAGATCTTGTCTCTACCAAAAAATCAAGTTGGTATTTGAGGAAAGTACTGGTGACCTTTCACATTTGTTAGACTACCTCAGAATATCTCAAGGGAGCAGACTGGTAAACTTTCTCCAAACGTAGGTCAGTTATCTAACTAATTAGACTAAAGAAGGATGATCTAGATAGATGATTGATAGATGATAGATAGATAGATAGATAGAGATTTGTTGATTGATTTTTAAAAGGCCCTTCTAGGTGACACTAGCAAATGAGACAAAACAGCATTTGTAACTAAGAGTTAGAAGTTCACTCTTTCCAAGATCATGCCAGATAAATGTGCTATGCTCAGCCTCCTCCTCAGTACCCCAGTCTATTGTCTGCTCTGTCAGGAAAGGCGTGTTCCAGGAGACCCAGAATTTGTCTGTCAAGAACACTGTATGCAGATTATCGCTTTAAATGCTATATTTTCAACACTGCCTCCCCCACTATCTTATTTTTGGTCTTTCCTTGAGCTTTCTAAAATGTGGCTGTTTATTTTCTATTAGAACATAAATGCTGGATTCAGAAGACAGGGGAAAAACTCATCTGCCATATTTTATATTATAAGTTGAAATAATTTATTTGAGATTAGGAACGTCTAAGTAATGTCCCAAGGAAGATAATTTTAGTTCTCAAACATGCAGCACTTGGAAAAGTTTATGTTAAAAAAATAGTATTTCCTGTTTCATGTGTACTATTCTACGTGTTCAAGAAAGAAAAGACTATGGATAGCACTTGTCACAAAAAGAAAAAAAATTATACAGTCATTTGGGCCTTCTGCATACCCTTTAAGACTTTACAAATGTTATTTAAGCACCTGATGCCAACAGATCAAAAGAATTTTATAGACTTTAATTAGTGAATTTGACAACTCTACAACATAGCAAAAGACTTGAAATGATTCTGTCAGACGGATTTAAATTACTTAACTGAGAAAAATCTAGATTACTCATTCTAACAGTAAAGACACTATTGACCAACAACATTAGTATAATATAATTCTAAGAGAGAAATCTCCTATTTTTGTCCCTGTTAGTAGAAACATCTATCATCCTTTGATCTTTTACTATGTGACACATGCCATGTTAATGTTATTCCAACATTATCTCATTATTTTTTAACAATGTTATGAGAAAAGTGTTACTAGCTCTAATATAGAGAAAAGGATATCAAGACATAGAAAGATTAAAAATATTTTTGCTTTAGCAAAGTCATGGAGCAACAAACTTAGGTTATAAACCCAAAACTTATTTTCTTAAATATTGCTATACATTTACACAGCTATACTATGCTAGGTAAATATATTTGATGCATGCTTTAAAAGTAAAGTTCAGTGGGCCAGACATGGCAGCCCACACATATAATCCCAGCACTCTGAGAGGTTGAAGCCAGAGGATCGCTTGAACCCAGGAGTTCAAGACCAGACTGGGAAACACAGCGAGACTTTGTCTCT
>NW_007090138.1:217160-233318 GCF_000164805.1 Carlito syrichta
AAAAAAAAAAAAAAAAATCCTGAGGTGAGTGGATTGCCTGAGCCCATGGGTTCGAGACACGCCTGGGCAACTTGGCGAGACCTCATCTCTACAATAAATTTAAAAAATTAGCTGAGTGTGGTAGCACGTGACTGTAGTTCCAGCTACTTGGAAGGTTGAGGCGGAAAGATCGCCAGAGCCCAGCAGGTTGAGGCTGCAGTGGCTGGGAGCGGCCACTGCACTCCAGTCTGGGTGACAGAGTGAGACTCCAACTCAAAAAATAAATAAATAAATAAACATTAAAATTAAAAAATTAGCTAGGTATGATGGTTCATGCTTGTAGTCCTGGCTACTTGGGAGGCTGAGGCAGAAGAATCACCTGAGCCCAGGAAGTTAAGGCTGCAGTGAACCGTGATTGTGCCACTGCCCTCCAGCCTGGGCAACAGAGTAGGACCCCAATTCTAAATAAATAAATAAATTTCAATGAAGACTATTTCAAATCAGACAATATAGTCATTGAAATGGTAACTAGTTGGACTGAACAAGCCAAGATTCAGAGCTCGGCTTGCATTATTCTGTCGTTAAAGGGAATGATCCCACTCAGAGCCCCTGCTGCTGGGGTGCCCAGATTTTGTACCACAAGGCCACAAGGCACCAGTCCACAGGACAGATTCTGTGCTTGACAATTTGAGCTGGATGCTAGAGGATTATGAATCAGTTTGAATCCGGAGCAGAAGATAAGTCATGTATACAATATGTGTACACAACTGTGACCATGTATACAACAGAGGTATGAGGGCTTGGGAATTGAGAATACAAAGTTGGGAGAATACTAGTTAGGAAAGAGTTTATTTTAAAAAGATGACAGGTAAAAAAAATTCTCTGAGGGATAAATCCAACAGGTTAAGAGAAAGAAAGAAAGAGAACAAAAATATAGCATTAATATTTTCATCTGTGCTCCAGTAAGTCTGAGACTAGTTTCACTTTGATTTCCCTCATTTTTCTCCATCTGTTTTACTTTCTCTGTCCGTCATATACCCATTTTCTCTTGTGTATTTGATGGTTCTATTAATTAAGATAACTCAATACTCTTCCACCGTATTGTTGGGGTTTTTGTTTGTTTTGTTTTGTTTTTGTTTTGACAAGAACAATCTTGGTCTATTGGGTGATCTTTAATGCTGTTCTTCTGTTTTGTTATTATTTCATTTCATGGCAGTGGTCTGAAATAATCTTAGGTTGAATCCGTTGTTCAACCATCTGATAAGTAGTCTTACATTTTTAAAACAAATATTCCATTTGTTTTTAAAATTTGCCTTCTGGATATATGAGCACCGAGGATTAGGTGAAATATTTAAAGTAGACACGCAATTTCTACATCTGCTCATATTCTAAGAAAACAGGAAACATTGGCATGCACACACAAAAAAAGACATTTTGCCAGGTATTTTTTCTTTTTAAAATATATTTATGAGGGGGAGGTTGAATGGGAAAGAGATGAGACAGGGAGAGCTGAAAAATAACCTAAACAAAGGAATATAAATCCATCATACGCCAGGCTCAGTGGCTCAGCCTGTAATCCCACGCCTTTGGGAGGCTGAGGTGAGTGGATTGCCTGAGCCCATGGGCTCGAGACCCGCCTGGGCAGTGAGACCTCATCTCTACGATAAATCAAAAAATCAGCTGGGTGTGGTAGCGCATGCCTGTAATTCTGGCTACTTGGAAGGCTGAGGCGGAAGGATTGCCGGAGCCCGGGAGGTGAGGCTGCGGTGGCCGGAAGCAGTCACTGCACTCCAGTCTGGATGACCGAGTGAGACTCCAACTCAAAAAAAAAAAAAAAAGAAAAAATCCATCATACTGTAGATAAATATGTCAACTGTGACCCCATAACCTGAGGAATCCATGATGGGGAGAAGAAAACACCACAGATAGAAATGGAAGATTCAGAAAGAGGAGAGGGATGACACTAGAACTGGGGAGAGGGTCGCATTTCAGTCCAATAGCAGAGAGACAAGAGGAAAGAGGAAGTTATTTATCTCACTGTTACTCAACAGGAAATGAAGTTTGGAGCACATACGTTTTTAAGATGGAGCTCTTTTTTCCTTATAGCTATGATTATTATCAAGTGCAATCTATGTACTTGTATAACATGACCTAAATAGGAAGATATACCATATTCATAGATGAAATGATTCGAGACTTTAAAGATAGTCCTTTTAGTCAAATTAATCTAAACATTCAAGAAAATTTTGATCAAATTCAAATGTGATATTCTAAATAAAACTTGAAAATCAAATTCAAAAGATTACCTAGAAGATAGTGCCAAAGAGTTGTGCTCTACAGAGTAAAAAAAATGCTATAAAGGTAGATTCTAACTAATACACTGACAAAGTAATTTTAAAAAATCAGAGAAAGAATACAAAGACTGCAAAAACAAACAAATATATATTTATAAATTTTGAGGCTATACAGGTAACAATACAAATTAGTGGGAAAAGAATATGCTAAATGGCACCAAGCAATTGAATCTTCACTTAAAAGTAAGTTAAATAACTACAATTATAATAAATGAGTTACCTTTTTTATAAACGTACAAGTAGAAAATATGGATGAATATTACCATAAACTGAAGTAAGAAAGTCCTTCTTGAGGAAGACACAAAACTCAAAAGTCAGAAAGAAAATAATGACAAAGTTGACCATGTAAAAGTTTGAAATTTCTGTATGAAGGCACTCTAAGTATTATTTTAAGAACAAGAAATACACAGGAAGGAATATTTATAGTATTCATAACAAAATGTGGCTATTCATAATAAATAACTCCTGAAAGTCAATAAGAAACCAATTAAAATGCACAAATAAACAAACTGTAAACTTATAAAAAATAGAAACATATGGCCAAAACATTAGGAAAGAAGTTCAATCTCACTGGCAGTCAAGGCAATGTAAAATAAAACAAAAATATATGATATATATTTAAAGTATATATGTATGTGAGTGTCTGGGTGTCTGTGTTATGGATATATGTACTGTGTATATATGTATATATGCAAACATGGATCACATACAGATGTGTATTTTGTTTTTTTGTTTTGTTTTGTCAGTTGAATTGGCAAAAGTTTAAAGATTGACATATCTCAGGCTAGCCCTGATGTGGAAAAAGAAATATGCTCTTGAAATTTTGATGAGAGAATATTTCTTTTTTTCAGCTTTTTTTGAGGCCTAGTTGACAAAACTGTATGATTTTAATAGGTTCAGCATGATGATTTGATATAACTATATTTTGTAAAGTAATGGCTAAAATTAAGTTAGTTAACACTATGATCTCCACTGAATGTATTTTTTTAAGAATTTATTTTATAGTTGACAACATTTAAGCAAATTTACAGCACACGATTTAGTGTTTTTCACTCTAGTCACAATGTTGTATATCCCTGAACTTATTCATCCCCTGAACTTATTCATCCCCTGAACTTATTCATCTCATACGTGAAAGTCAATACAACTTTTTCTTTGAAAAGAAAGCTTTCAATGTATCTCAACATTTTAAGTGTACTTGTCTTTGAACTAAGCAATTATTCTTTACCATAGCTATCTCAAAAAATAATTGCACTAGTATATAAAATGATACTTACAAGGATGTTTACTGTAATACTCTTCTAATATGAAAAATTGGAAATCACCTAAATTTCCATCAGTTGAGGAATTAATAATTCTATATTACAGTATTATAGTCATACAATAGAAAACTATTCAGTTATCAAATATAATGAGGTAGATTGAGATTTTATCAAGTACATAGCACTTTTGTAATTAAGATATATAGAAAACTTTAAAACAGATAAAAATGAAGTCTGCCAATGTCTTTCAAAGGAAACAGATAATGTTACAATGTGCCAAAAGAAATAAATAAACACAGTTCTTGGTAATAAAACAAAATTATTTTTGAAGTACTATTAGTGCCAACCTAGTTGCATGCTGCTCTTTTTTTTTCCTAAAAAATAAGAAATTCTCCTAAAGGTGGGAGATTTCCAATGCCACTATATGGTGGAACCAGCTAGTCTTCAGAATAAAAAATATATTCTTGACTGATAAAGGAAAATATTAAATATTAGTGACCCCTGAGCCTCTTATCATGACATTCTCACATGTGTTTGCAAGGGGGTTCTCATGTCAGCAGGTCCTGTCAAGGGAGAGGGTATTCTGTATAGGTCTTCTCCAAGGGAGCAGTTGTAACCCAGAGATGGATGAACACACAGTGTACAAGTTTCCAAGGTGATTAATTTCAAACTCCAGTTAATTCCAAACAGAAAGATATTCACAATTCAAATATTTAGAAAACATTTCTAACAGGCACTCTGTATTTTTTTTAATGACAAAAAAATTAGGGTTTAGATTGTTTGGTCATAGCCGCTATCACCTGCCCCTAAACTTTTGAAAAGCTGTTCAATGCTACTTCACATGACTTAAGGCCTAGTTTGTATGGTTGATTTAACATATAATATTTCAATAAATATGGTCATAAAATTGCTATCAATTTGGCTTTGATTTTAACACAAAATATGCCATAAGCTTATTATAGACATACAGCATCAAGTTCCATATTATGATACCTCAATTCCTCAATGTCAACCTTTTATTTGAGTCTGAGTCTCACTCTGTCACCCTGACTGGAGTACAGTGGCATGATCACAGCTTACCACAGCCTCCAACTCCTGGGCTCAAGAGATCCTCTGGCATCAGTCTCCCAAAGAACTGGGACTACAAGCTTGAGATGGGAAAGACCTGCCTTTGGGGCATATAAATCAATAATTTGGCACTGGGCATGTTCAATTTGAAATGCCTCACAGAAATTCAGAGGAAGAAGTCAAGTAGGTGGTGGAAATATGAGTCTGGACTTCAGGGAAGGGTTTGAACATTTTGGTACTCTTTCTTTCTCTAATTTTTTAATTTTTGTAGAGATAAGATCTCATCATGTTGCTTAGGGTGGTCTTGAACTACTGGCTTCAAACGATCCTCCTGTCTCTGCTTTTCAAAGTTTTGTGATTACAGGCATAAACACCCTGCCAAACAGAAAACTTTTCATCCTTATGCTACTTGGCTTTTTGCTAAAAAGTAAATGCTGAAGCATTTAACACACTGATACTTTTACTCACTTAGCCTCCAGGATAAGGACCTTCTAGGCTCTCCTCCTACGGACCAGAGTTAAATTTCCCTGTGTGCCTTGCAATCTATCAATATTGGGATGCCCCAGAGCTCAGTACTCAGATCTCTTTCTTCTTTGTACCTTCTGTCTCTAGGTGATCTCAGTTACACCCAATTCTTGAAATACAATTTATGCTGAAGATTGCCCATTTTAAATCTCCAAGCCCTAGCTGAGCACAGTGGCTCATGCCTGTAACCCTAGCACTGTGGAAAACTGAGGCAAGAGAATCACTTGAGCCCAGGAATCCAAGACCAGCCTAGACAACATAAAGAAACCTCGTCTCTACAAAAAAAAAATTTAAAAATTAGCTGACTGTGGTAGCATACCACTGTATTCCTCGCTATTCGTGGGGAGCTGAGGAGAGAGGATCATTTCAGTCTAGGAGTTTGAAATCAGCCTGGGCAACATAGTGAGACCTCGTCTATACAAAAAAAAAAGAAATCAAAAAATTAGCCAGGTGTTGTGGTGCATGGTGGTGCATGGCACTGCACTCCAGTCTGGGCAATAAAGTAAAATACCAACTCAAAGAGAAAGAGAGGGGGTTGGGGGGAGAGAAAAAGTACTAAAATGTCCAAGCCCTCCCCTGAAGTCCAGACTTCTTCCTGTGAATTTTCATGAGGCATTTCAAACTGAGCATGCCCAGTGCCAAACTATTGATTCATATGCCCAAAAGGCAGGTCTTTCCCATCTCGTGAAATGACATTCTTTTAGTCATTCAGGTCAAGATTCTTATAATTACCTTTGACTTCTCTGTCTCTTTCAAACCGCATGTCAGCAAATCAAACCACCTCAGCTCAAAATATATGCAGTATCTCACTGCCTTCCACCTCCACCTAGCATTCCAGGGCAAATCCCATTGCCTCCACCTGCATCTGTGTCTCCTAGCTGGGTATCCTGCTTTTACCAATGCTCCCTAATGTCTGTCCTTTACCAAAGAGCCAGCAGCTCTTTTCAAGTTTAAGTCGGAGAGCCTCCTTCCTCTCCTCAGAACCCTCCAGCAGATTCCTTTCCCACTGTGAGTGCGTCCCATGACTCTACTGTGATGGTTCCCTGACCACCTCTTGCCCCTCACCTCTCGGCCTCATGCCCTTCACTCAACCTTCCTGCTGTTGATCTTTGATCACATCAAGCACTGTCTGACGTTAGGGTCTTTGCAATGTGGTCTTTTTGCCTGGAAGACTCTTCCCCAGATACCAGCTTGACTCATTCTCTCTCCTCCATAGTTTTCTGCTCAAATATCAACTTATCAGAGAGACTTTCCATGACCACCGATATATAATAACATACCCACACTCATACTCCACTTCTGTCCACTCTTTCTCTAACCCCCTTGCCCTGCCTCTTCTATAAAATTCATGGCCCTGGGCTGGGCACAGTGGCTCATGCCTATAATCCCAGCACTTTGGGAAGCGGAGGCAAGAGAATTGCCTGAGCCCAGGAGCTTGAGACCAGTCTGGGCAACTTGGCAAGATTTCGCTGCTACACTAAATCAAAAAATTAGCCTGGTGGGACATGCCTGTAGTTCCAGCTACTTGGGAGGCTGAAGTGGAAGGATCACCTGAGCCCAGAAGATTGAGGTTGTGGTAGCTATGATCCTGCGGCTGCATTCCAGCCTAGGGGAACAGAATGAAACTCTGATTAAAAAAAAAATGGCCCTTATAACCAACCACTGAATCTATCATATATTTGCATGCCATCTCCTATTGCTTTCCTTCCACCCCTCCCCTCCCTGTTAGCTCTATGAGAGTGATATATTTTGGATTTGTGTCCCCTCCAAATCTCAAGTTGAAACGCAATCCCCAATGTTGGAGATGGCGCCTAGTGGGAGGTGTTCAGATCATGAGGGCGGGTCCCTCCTGAATGGCTTGGTGCCACGCTGGCAGTAATAAGTGAGTTCTCATTCTGTTAGTTCACGTGAGAGCTGGTCATTTAAAAGAGCCTGGCATTTCCCTTTTCTCTTCTTGCTTCCACTCTGGCCATATGACATGCTGTCTCCTCTTGCCTTCTGCCACGAGTCAAAGCTTTCTGAGGATTCACCAGAAGCCAAGCAGATGACAGTGCCATGCAGAACCATGAGCCAAATAAATTTATTTTCTTTATAAATTACCCACCTCAGGTATTCCTTTACAGCAATGCAAAACCGACTAACACAGAGGGTGTTTGCTTGTTTGCTCAGTGCATGACATGGTGCTTGGTATATAAAAGGCACTTGACAGTTATTGCTGAATGAATAAAGTTCCCATACCCAGGGATGTCATAACAGTATTTAGATGCTTCTATTTCTATCTTCATGTGACCTGTAATACTTCACCAGTAGAACTTGAAAAACATGCAACAGGATGTCTAGGGAAAGAAATTATTCTGTATACATGAGTTGGCTCACATCATGTCTAGTTCAACCCTGAATGCTGCTGATTATTTATTTAGAATCATTCTTAGGTATGCAGATGATTAAAATCCAGACTCTAGAGTCAAACAGGACTGCAACTTTTACACTTACTGGCTGCATAATCACTTTAAGTACTTAACCACTTTAAGCCCAAGTTTCTTCATTCATAAAATAGAGATGATAATAAAATTCCTACTTCTAACTTTGTGGCAGAGGGAAACCCTGAAACTTTTCTCTTTGAGATCAAGCACACTACAAAAATGCCCAGAACCACCATTTCTATCATCATTGTATTGCAGGGCCCAGTCAAAGTAAGAAAAATAAATGAGAGCTATAATGTTTGGACAGGAAAAAGCAAAATTGCCACCATTTGAAAGATGTGATTGTGTATGTTAAAAAAAATTTAGCTTAAATTTTAGAAATAAAATGCAAATTTAACATTTAAAGGTATACATTTAAAAGTTAACTGAATATAAACATGCTAGCAATAAATACTTATAAAATAAAAAAGAGAAAAATAGATTTTTTAAATAACATTTAAAAATATGGCCTGGCACAGTGGCTCAAGCCTATAATTCCAGGACTTTGGGAGGCTGAAGTGAGGGGATTGCCTGAGTCCATGAGTTTGAGATCAGCCTGGGCAACTTGGTGAGACCTCATCTCTAAAATAAATCAAAAAATTAGCCAGACACGGTAGCACGCGCCTGTGGTTCCAGCTACTTTGAAGGTTGAGGCAGAAGGATCTCCTGAGACCAGCAGGTTGACTCTAGAGTGGTCATGAGTATGCCAATGCACTCCAGCCTGGGCAATGGAGTGAGACTCCAACTCAAAAAATAAAAATAAAATAAAGTTAAAAAATATAAAATATGTATAACTAAATCTAACAAGCATGTTCAAGACATAAAATAAAATTATAAGTTATAAAATCTTATTATAGGACAAATAAATAGAGAAGGATAAAGAGACCAATTTCAAGTACTGGAAAATTTTAAATTGTAACAATTTCTGTTTCACTCAGATCAAATCTAAAAATGTAATGCAATTCCTACCAAAGTCCCACAAGATAGTATGTGTGCGTGTGTGTGTATGTGTAACTTGACTAGGTGATTCTAAAAGGTATATGGAAGTCAAAATGGCCAAGAATATTCCAAACACACTTAAAAAAGAACAAGATAGAAAGACATGGTTTACCAGATGTTAAGACTTATTCTTTAAAAATAATAGTGAACCAGGGTAGAAAAAAAATAGACCAATGGATAGACCAAAGTCTAAGAAGCAAAGGCACTGGATTTACAACAAAGATGGTATTTAAGACTCATGTGGACATCTGGGAGAAAGATGGCATTTACATAAATAATACCAGGAAAATTGCATATGCATATGGAATAAATTGATATTATGTCCTAGTCACAGCACACATAAAAATAACTCCAAGTAGATTAAAGTTTATAGAATATGGAAGAATATCTTCATAATGTTAGCGTAGGAAAGAATTTCTTAATCAAGACCAAAAAAAAAAATGAGCCATAAAGAAAAAGACTGACAAATATAATCACAGTAAAAATGAGTTCTGTTCATTAAAAGACACTATTTAAAAATCAAAAAACGTTAAGTCAAAATGTATTTACAATTGACAATGAAAGAGTATTCAGAATGTATAAACTCCTACAAACCATTGAAAAAAATTAACCCAACAGAACCATGAGCTAGAGTGAAAAATAAATATATAAAGATGTGTTAATCCATAATCAAGACTACTTCTTGCCAATTTTGCAAAAAATTTAGAAACCTGGCATTACTGGTGAGAATGTGGGGCTTTGAGAGGCCTTGCCCATGCTGAAGAGATATATTTTGTCACCATCCAGCAAAGCTGAAGACAGACGTACATGGTGACCAGCAATTCCACTGCTAGGTGTATACCCTTAGAGGAATGCAGGCATATGTGGACCAAGACGCGTGCATAAAAATTTCCACTAAGAAAATTAAGAGACAAGCCACACACTGGAAGAAAATATTTGCAAAGCACATACATAAAGGACTTGATAAGGAAAGTGCCTATAGCAAATATAGCATACAGTTCAAGATAGCTAGGAGATTTTGAATATTGTTACCAAAAGCAATGATAAATGCTTAAAGTGATAGTTATGGTAATTACCCTGACTTAATCATTATACTATGTATACACGCATTGAAAAATCATATTGTACTCCATTAATATGTACACTTAGTATATGTTAATTATAAAGAAAAAACTAAATACAAATAAAAACAAACTGTCCTACAGACAACAATGTAACATCAAACTCTATGTTCTGCCCTCATGTAATCCCAGTACTTATATTGACCCAATTTGAATATGGTCCCAAATATTCACAAAATATTTGACTAACATCCATATAATTGACAAAAGATAATTGACTTGTAGAGTAATAAAATCACTTTTGACATTAAACATATTTACATACACACACACATGCACACACACACAGATTCAACCTAGCATGGTGAAAATCTGGGTTAAAAAAAAAACTTACAAAAATTCAAAACACTGACAATACCAACTGCTGGCAAGAATGTGAAGCAACAGGAACTCTCATTCATTGATAGTGAGAATGCAAAACAGTATAGCTGTTTTGGAAAACAGTTTGGCATTTCTTGCAAAGTTAAACACACTGCTTTCAAACAATCCAACTGTTGTGCTCCTTGGTATTTGCCAAAAGAGCTGAAAACTTGTATCCATACAACAACCTGCACATGAATGTTTATAGCAGATTTATGCATAATTTCTAGAACCTTGGAAGCAATTAAGACATCTTTCAATAGTTGAATGGATAACAAATTCTGGTGCATCCACACACTGAAATATTCTTCAATTATTAAACATGACTTACGATCTGGGTGTGGTGGCTCACATCTGTAATCCCAGCCCTTTGCGAGGCTGAGGAGGGAGGATTATTTGAGCCCAGGAGTTTGAGACCAGCCTAGGCAACATAGCAAGATCTCAACTTTACAAAATAAAAATAAAAAATAAGTCAGGCATGGTAGCACACACCTGTAGTCCCAACTACTCCAGAAACTGATGCAGGAGGATCCCCCAAGTCCAGGAGGTTGAGGCTGCCATGAGCCATGATTGTGCCACTGCATTCCAGCCTGGACTACAGAGTGAGACTCTGACTCAAAACTAAACTAAACTAAACTAAAATGACCTATGAAACCACAGAAAAAATTTAGAGAAACCTTAAAGTCCCATCTCTAAGTGAAAGAAGCCAATCTGAAAGGTTACATACTGTATGATTCCAACTATGTGACCTTCTGGAAAAGGTAAAACTAAAGAGACAGTAAAAAGATTAGTGGTTGCCATGGTCTTGGGGGAAGTGTGGAAGGATGAATAGAAAGAGCACAAGAGCCAGGCTCGGTGGCTCAGCCTGTAATCCCGCACCTTTGGGAGGCTGAGGTGAGTGGATTGCCTGAGCCCGCGGGTTCGAGACCCGCCTGGGCAGGCGAGACCTCATCTCTACAACAAAATCAAAATATTAACCAGGTGTGGTAGCGCACGCCTGTAGTTCTGGCTACTTGGAAGGCTGAGGCGGAGGGATCGCCGGAGCCCAGCAGGTCGAGGCTGCGGTGGCCGGGAGCAGCACTGCACTCCAGTATGGGCAACAGTGAGACTCCAACTCAAAAAAAAAAAAAAAAAAAAGAAAGAAAGAAAGAGCTATTTTTAGGGCAGTGAAATCATTCTGTATGATACTGTAATGGTGAATGCATGCCATTATACATATGTCAATAATCATAGAAAGATACAGAGGAAACCCTGTTATAAACTATAAACTTCAGTTAACATAAATGCATTAATAGTCATTGTGAGTTGTAAGAAGTGAACCACACTAATGCAAGGTGATAAAAACAGAGGACACTGTGTGTCGGGAAGACAGGAATATATGAAAATTCTTTGTACTTTCTCCTCAATTTTTCTATAAATCTAAAACTTTTCTGAAAAGTGAAGCTGATTAGATTTGAAAAAGAATTTTACAGCAACATTTTACATAAGATCCCACAGGTGGAGGAAGGGAGAAAGGTGTTCACCAATAGTAGATATATTTCCTGTCATAGTAAAACAACGAAGTACTATAAAGCAATGAAAATGAATGAATTCCAGCAGCACAGAAAAGGGATTCTAGAAGGCTGGCTAATTTCTTGACCTGAGTGGTGACCACATGGATGTTGTATGTGCTTATGTGTGTTTACAGAGTATTTTATACAGATAAATGATAGAGGCCAAGCCCAGTGGTGTGTGTCTGTACTCCCAGCTACTTGAGAGGCTGAGACAGGAGGATCACTTGAGCCCAGAAGTTCAAGTCTGAAGCAAGCCATGAATATGCCACTGCACTCCAGCCTGGATGACCCAGTAACACCCTGTCTCTAAAAAATAAAATAAAAAATAGATATAGATACATAGATTGATAGATGACTAATAGAAATATATAATGCTTTTCTGTGTATATGATACTTTTCACTATAATAAAAATTCCCCATGAAGCGTGTAAATATGATGTCATGAAAAGAACTGGAAAACAAATCACTTAATCAAAAACAAAAAGAAGTCATAAACAAGAGGGGGAAAATATTGAAGACCTTTCTGATAACTTTCCAAACCATCTACGCCACTAGACCACAGAGTAAACACAAAAAGACCTTCCACCTCTCTTCTAATATAAGGACGATATACTTGAAGCAGATCACTTTGGCTCAAAGCTACATTTGAAATGGCCCTACCATCAAATGTGAAAATACTCCTATTTTTCTTCCAGTGCTATTTTCCATACTCTGCACTAACAAAAAGTGTTCAAAAAATAGTTGATAAAACACAATTCTGGTAGCATGGCACTCAACAGGATATCTAATAAGACAGACTTTGAAGACTTATTTTTGCCATCAAAGATGCAGTTTCCATCTGGAATTAATGTTATGTTCTGGGCAGAAATTATGTGGCCATGAACTGTGGTATACCTGGTGTACTTGACACCCAGAGCAGATCATTTTTAATACCCCTCTCAACTCTTAAAACTGTTTTACATCAAAACTCTTCACATCTGAGTACAAGATTACTCTTTTACCTTGTTCACATTTTCTTTCTTCTGAACTGTATATTTTCTCTTAATCCCTCCTACTTCTTTCAAACTGTCATCACTCTAAACTCATGTATCACCAAAGCCCAGATTACATTTGTCACCCTCTACAAAACCCTTGCCCCAGTGCTTTCCTGCCACCTCCCACTCCTAACTCCTAGCCTGAAGAAAAGTTATGGGAAGTAAGAAAGGGAAAAAATGAGATAAAAGTTTGAGTACTATAAATGACTAGTTGTATTGCACAAATTTGCAGGTAACCTCATCAGCCACGACTTCATGACAACCTGAAAGGATTTTTAGCCACCGGAACAGAGAAAGCCAGTGACGAGTCATCCATACCTGCCATCAAAACCAGTGAGGCCAACTACTACATAGTCCAGGTTTTCCCAGGATTAAATTTTTTAAATCGCTTCTCAAATGATAGTTCAAAAAACAGGTTACTAGGAAATATTCCAAGGACTACAGTAAGTGCTAAGGATACAAAGAGTGGCCAAGCACAGTGACTCACACCTGTAACCCCAACATTTTGGGAAACTGAGGCAGGAAGGTCACTTGAAGCCAGGAATTCAAGACCTGCCCAGGCAATATAGCAAGATTCCATCTCCTTAAAAAGGGGAGAAAGCTCAGTCTTCATCCCGACAGTCAGGCTACAGAATCCTTTATTTCTCCTTTACTTCCTATTTCCATTGTCGCCTCAGGTGTTGCAGAAGCTCCCTCAGTCATCTTATTTCCTGCTACCCTTTATTCTATTCTACACTATGTTCTAAAGCTAAAATAATTTTCCAAAAGCAGTTCCAATCATATGATAACCTGAATAGAAATGGTCATTCATTATCTATCGAAATTAACTAATGCGTAGCCCAGGGTTCAACATTTCCTTTGTCCAAATTTCCTTTCCATTCCCTTTTCCCATGGCTCCTGTCACCATGCACAGAACCTCCCACTAACCTGTCTTACGTCCCCTGCTCTCTTTGAAATCCCTGGAGTACTCTGATTGTATCTCTCTTGTGGCACCTGCTTTACCCTACTTTCTTTAGTTAAATGGGTCTCACTCACCCCACTGAGTGTTAAGATTTTTTTGACCAGAAATTGTATCCTGTTTGTCTTTGTATTTGCTTTAACACAAAATACATGAGTACATATAAGGTACTCACAAGAAATAAAAATGCTAAATTGAATAAAGTCCAGGATTGGACTTATTTTTTATCTACTTGCTTCCTATGGAGGCATATCACATAAATCCAACAGCGGCACTCAAAGTAGTTAGCTAAAATAATGTAGCATCTGTACTGCTCACTCTCAGATTGTGTGCGATGTCTGCTAAAAATTTGTTAAATCCTAAAATCTGATTCATGTGTGTCGCTTTCCTGAGATATCATGCATGCTCTAGAATGCTTACCTCCTCACTAACCATGTTTTTTATTCACCTTATTATCTACATGACTCCTAGATCAACTCTGGCTATACTTGTACTTGACAATTTATTTTACAAATTGGGTATTCATTTTACAAGTTGGCATGCAGGTTTTCAGGGTCCAGGGTATGATTTCTCCATTGATTAATTAGAAGTGACACTGTTTCCACATTGCCAGCAAGTAGCGCATGTTGCACATATGTGTGTAGGGACATACTGTGGGACTTATCACCGTATAGGCTTGTCATGGACCAAAACCCTCTCACAAAAGAAAGGAAGAACATAGGGTGAAATTGAGCTGAAATGAACACCCCACTACCCCCTTCACCTCTTTTCCCACTATGCCTAGTGGAATGTCTTAGTGAAGAATTTCCAGAGCTCTGAAATCCAGAACTCTCAAGGTAGAAGTGCAACAGGAAACAGTTAACACTCTGCTTTTTTTCTTTTAAATAGCTTACACTACAGGAAGAAATGTCTAAGAGGATATTTAAATTCAGCATAAAATTCTAACAATCACAATTTTAATTGCATACCAACTGCAAAAATAATTCTTTCATTGTCTAAATACAAGGAAGGCTATAATACATGCTGTCTCCTATTTCAGGACTCCGTTATTAACATTTAAGAATATCTTCTATGATAAAAAGCCTCTTTTTCCAGCAAATGCATCTTGGATCTGGGACTTAATCTTCTAAAATCCTAACTCCTATTTTGAACCATGCTGAAATTTCACTCCTTGACATGAAAACACCCAGCACAATATTTAAGACACAGGAATTTTTTTGATTGGCAACTCAAAAACAATAACTTTTAGAAGCCACAAAAATGAAAAGCTACCTTCTTCAAAACATAAACACACACATTAAAAAAAATCACAATACACAATTGTATTACTCAAAAGCATGTCATCATAAATGCAAGAAAAGATTGGGTTGCTGTTTCCATAGAGATGACTTTATGTGGTTCAGCTCTTCTGGGAAGTTAACCAAATCCCCAGTAGCAAGAGAAAATCATCAGCAAAAATTCTGTAGCATATGGCAACTGCCAACAGATCACTGAGGGAAAAAAGTGCTTTTTCTTTTCCTTTTGATTAAGAGGAATACCTTCACATCAAGCTGTTTGAAGAAGCATACAGATTTTGCTGGTCACTCTACATGTAACTCAAAACTAAATAATGCCAGGTTTCTGCATTCTTACATTAAAAGAGCTGTTGGTACCCAGCCAGGTTCTGCAGCACATGCACTCCCAGAATGGCATTTCGACATGAACAAGAACTGCGGGCATCTTCCCATGGCTGTCTCCAGTTATGGTCTTAAAGGAAAACTCTCAATCTGCTGAGTTGTCTCTTGGGAAAAAAATACAAATGGAGTTTTATTCTTTATTATGCCTTTGAAGCTATGCTCATCTGGCGTGTGTGTGTGTGTGTGTGTGTGTGTGTGTGTGTGTGATTTTTTAGTTCTACTTATGACCCAGGCCAGTGGCTCATGCCTGTAATCCCAGCACTTTGGGAGGCCAAGGCAGAAAGATTGCTTAAACCCAGCCTGGGCAACACAGTGAGACCTCGTCTCCATTAAAAAAAAAAAATCAAAAAATTAGCCAGGTGGAAAGACATGTGCCTGTAGTCCTAGCTACTCAGGAGGGTGGGGCAGGAAGATTGCCTGAGCCCAGGAGGTTGAGACTGGCAGTGAGCTGTGATCATGCCACTGCACTCTAACCTGTGTGACAAAGTAAGACCCTCAACTCAAAAGAAAAACCTGTAACAGGAAGATAATAGTATAGTATTTTTCATTATTTTATTTAGTTCCACCAATCCTACATCTGGAAGGCTCTTCCAAATATCAAGTAACCTAGGTCAAGATACCTAAATTCTCTGGTCAGTGTATCTGTTCAAGAACAAAAATTGTAGCCGGGCTCAGTGGCTCAGCCTGTAATCCCATGCCTTTGGGAGGCTGAGGTGAGTGGATTGCCTGAGCCCGCGGGTTCGAGACCCACCTGGGCAACTTGGAGAGACCTCATCTCTACAATAAATCAAAAATTAGCCAGGCGTG
>NW_007090138.1:233338-259575 GCF_000164805.1 Carlito syrichta
CCACTGCACTCCAGTCTGAGCAACAGAGTGAGACTCCAACTCAAAAAAAAAAAAAAAGAATAAAAATTGTGACCAATATGCAACGCACAATCAATATTCAATGAAAAATGTTTGTCTCAGAATAAGTAACAACTTCAATGAGAAGAAATGAATTACTTTCCAAGGAGCCCATTCTATTTTGAATAGCTCACAATGTCAAAAACAATTTTCTTATGCTGAACTTAAAACTATCTCCTTTTGGCTTGCACTATTAGCCTCAATTTTGTACATTTAAGAAGAAACAATTAAGCCCAATACTTTGTCAACATGGCAGCATCTCTAGAAGCAGGTTGGTTTGCCACTGACTTCTTCACTCATTCAAGTTTTTCTGAGTAAAATAGACAGTTGGTCCAAGGCAGGATGAGGGAGGAGATCAAGGAAAAATGCTATCAGAGGCCAGGCAGGTAACTCAACCCTGTAAAGCATCTTCAAGTAAGTGGTGACTTGGAAAGAATTAGTTATCTGACTGAGCATTCAAATTTACATATTTTAAAATACTACACACACACACACACACACACACACACACACCTTGTTCTATAGCTGTGACCCTTGGCCAAATTACTCTGATACCAAACATTAAATTAATAGAGTACATCGAAAATTTGAAAACTTAAAGAAACATTTCCTGATGAGGCTAGAAGAGGGAAGAGAAATCATCTATGTCATTAGGCAACTCTGGCTAATTATTACGGGAATTCAGTAAGTCAACATTCTCTCAATAGTACATTAAAAATATACAAACCAAGTCAAGCATGGTGGCTCATTCCTGTAATCCCAACAATTTGGGAGGCCAAGGCAGGAGAATTGCTTGAGCCTAGGAGTTCGAGACTAGCCTGGGCAGCATCTCTAAAAAAAATACAAAAATTGGCAAGGCTTGGTGACTCAGCCTGAAATCCTAGCACTTTGTTAGACCAAGGTGAGTGGATTGCCCAAGCCCATGGGTTTGGACCAGCCCAGGCAACTTGGCGAGACCTCATCTCTACAATAAATAAGAAATTAACTGGGCATGGTAGCGCATGCCTATAGTTCCAGCTACTTGGAAGGCTCAGGCGGAAAGATTGCCTGACAGTAGGTCAACGCTGGGGTGGCTGTGAGTGTGCCACTGCACTCCAGCCTGGGCAACAAAGTCAGACTTCAATTCAAAAAAAAAGAAAATTCAAAAATTAGCCTGGCATGGTGGCTCATGGCTCATGCCTGTAGCCCCAGCTACTTGGGAGACTGAGGCAGAAAGATTGTCTGAGTCCAAGAGGTTGAGGCTGAGGTGAGCCATGATGTGCTACTGTACTAAAGCCTGGGCCGTAGAGTAAGACCTTGTCTCAAAAAGAAATCACACACACACACACACACACACACACACACACACACACACACACACTCTCTGGGGGTGTCAAAAAATGTATACCCAGTTGAAGAAATGTTATCCATGTATTACTTTTCAAAGTTGAATTGAGTTACAGTAGCAATGTGTAGTTGCAGAAGTCAAAAGTGACTCGTACTCATCTTTTGTTATTAGTACCTACTGAGTATTACAATTTTAATGCAGTTTTTTCCTTTCTTAAAATGTGTATACATTTTTTGACCCCTGTGCATATATACACACACAAGTCAAATTCATTAGTCTCTCATTGCTCAGTGTCATGTCAGGTAAGCCTGTTTTACAGAAGAGTCAATAAGACACAGACAATCAGAAAAGATACATCATGATTGAATAGTAATAAAAAGAAGTTAGCCCTGAATAAAAGATAATGACCAATTATCCCAGAGTTTTAAAAATTTACAATACTAATTTCTACATACATTAACTCTTTCCTTTAAGACTTAAACTGTGATCTCCCTTGTATTTAAAAGTTGTATTGTTGCCCTCCGAAGTGCATGCAAATTACCTGTCTATTAACCACACAAGTCGCTTCAGGAACCAGCTGACTAAAAAGCAGACATTGTTGGTGCATGGCCCAGGGAAGGTGGCTGCTCTGAGCTCATTTTGAACTATCAAGGTAATGTGATGAGTACCAGACTACATAATCCTGATTTAACCATCACAAGCTCCAGAGCATGGGACAGGTGACCAAAAATAGAGACAAGCTTTCAGCTTTTTCTCAGATTGGTGAGAAAGTATCATTATTTTATGATCACGTCTCATAGTTCTAAAGCATTTGGTCAGTGACAGAGCAGGTAGCCAGTGACCTGGTAACTGGAACTGTCCACGTGCAAATTCCTCTACAGAGCAGCCCCTGGGCTTAGCCCCATTTGACTGCCTAGTTATTGAATCACCATTTAGAAGTTTAACCATTTTTGTTACAAATTAACATCAGAGTTCCATAAACACACAAATATTCACTCTCTAAAGAAGAAGGAGCAATTTCTTAGTTTACCTCTGTCCATTGTCTTTGATCCAGTAGGTTTATCGGGGACAGTAAGATGATCGTGGTTGCTACTCAACGAAGAAGTGTCATCACTAGATAAAGAGTTCAAAAATCCACTTTCGGATGTGCCAAAGCTGTTTTCCAGGGCTTTGCAACTGTTTGCCTCAGAGGGTGCAGAGGAATGAACCTGCACAGTAAATGTTATAGATTGTCCCACATCTTCAGCAGCAGACGAACTGTTAACTATCTCGAGCCAGGACTGTCTTTCTTTAGGTAAGGAGGAAGAAGATCTGCTGGGTGTCTTTATTGTATTTTCCCGGGAAGAGAAAGAACACGATGTTCCACTCAGTTGGGGTGAGGATGAAGATGCCTGCTGTGCAACCTATTTTTCACAAATAACCAAAAAAAGGATAAAAGAAACCATGATTAAACTGTCATTCACTACTTTTCATTTTCAGTAAAGGTGTCCTCGTGCTATTTCAGAAAATGACCAATACTAAAAGAGTCAAAAGGTAAAGGTATGATAGTTATTTCTGTTTGATGGCCATTGAGATGCCATTCTCAAAAACTGATTTGTATAATGTTGAATTTGCTGTTCTAAGATCTGAAAAATCTTTGTATCACTATTTACTCTATTTTTCAGTGTTCTCCAGAAACTTAAGAGGCGTCTTTGGAGAATCCTTTAGAATACTGAAGTACACCTTGAACAAAAAAATAATTTGCAGTCTATCATCGAATTCACATTGATAGAGCAAAAGCTGTTGAGAAAGGTGATTAAGAGAAAGACAGAGAAAGCTGGAGCCAGACATAATGTGACCCGAGTAGAGATCAGTTATGTGGGCAAAGTAGACGTATTTAAGCCCTTGGACATCGCTCACATACTCCTCAGTACATGACAAGCCTTGGCAACGTCTCAGCAGCACATAGAAAAACCACCAATGCAATATCACCAACAAGGAGGTTCTCGGAAAGGACTTCATTTATCCTGAGATTGTTATCCTTGTTACATTTGGATGTTTAAATATATTCCTTCTTTCAAAAAATGGTAACAGTGCTTGTGAACTTTTGTCTTTCTGGTTTGTTTTCATGCCCTACATAGCAAAATAAAGATTCAGCAACTCTGTGTTCTTCCTCCATTTTTAATTTTACTAGTCAATAAAATCCCAAAATCTAGACTACAACACTCTACAGCTCACCTTATATCTCTAATGAGGATAAGACACAGAAGGTGTTTTATGGTTCAGTTTTATCACATCATCCTATGGGGACATGTCTGTCAATTTTACTTATGCAAAACTCCAAGGAAGTAGTAAGAAGACTGTTAGAGAGAGGAAGCAAAGAACCAACTTGGATCCTCTCAAAAACCCTCAGGGTCATTGCAACTAAGAATAGTTAATGTGGGTACAAATCAATATGGCCCCAAGAATTTTGTAAGTTCGAGTTCTGAGTTTTAACAGGAAAAGCCAATATCTACCCAATTGAGCCCAATTGGCTGCATGCTAGACATGGATTGTCCTATAATCAATAAATCCACTTTTAAGCAATATGACATTAAAGTACCTAGTTAAGATACAAACTGATCACATGTACCTTCTCAATAATAATAATATATTATTATTTCAAGTACCTTGGAAACTGGTTACATTGACTCATCATACCTTTAATAACCAACACATCCAAGATCTGCAATTCACTAAATAAAATTCTAGTTTTCTAGAGAGGGGACTATATAGTGAGACCTCATTGCAAATACAGTACAATACAATACAATACAGTACAATACAATACAATACAAAACAATAGTAAAAGTAAAATAACTACTAAATGTTCTGAAATGAATGAAATTGCATAAAATCATTAATCTCCAATTAAACAAAATAGTTCTTCTTGAGGTTCTGAGGACATTTTGTGGGATTATTTGCATTGCAATTGGCACTAGTAACCCTTAGATCCTGAGATGAGGATAAATCACTCATGGCAACTTTATGGGAATTTCAGGGAGCGTCTCAGCCCAGAGCCTGAATTCCATGATGCTTTTCTTCACATAGCTGGCTCTCTAGTCTATTATTTGTTGTCATTAGTTTCTTAGTTTATAGTAGTGCTATAACATAAAAATAATATTCTTAACAAAACACAAACAGCTTGCAATGTTACTTATGATAGTTATGTTTATTTCTCTGGAACTTGGCTTGTTAAAAACTAATGCAGGATTTCTATAGAGTCAAATAAAATCATTCTTCTCAAGGCCATGAAAGGTACTAGACAAAAAGAATTTTTCTCATTCACATGAAGAAATATTTGTAGAGCAAGAAATTTGTGGAGGTTGTGAAGTCCCAATACTCACCCACTCACCCATCCATCTGTCCATTAAATGCTTATTTAGTTTCAAATATGTTCTAGGCACAGTCATAAATGGTGTGGATAAACAAAAGATATTGGGCACTGACTCTGATCTCAAGAATTTCATAATTAGAGAAAAAAACCTGATTCACAAAATCTGTATATAGTCCAAGACAGATTATGTTAACAACTTTTTTTAAAAAGCCTCAAAAAACAAAGCACTACAAAAATATAGAGAGTTCAGGACAGGAAAGTATTACCCTGGCGAAGGGGACTAGAGAAGCTCTCATGAAGGAAGCCACATTTGAAGCTACTGTCTTGACAGATATTTACAAGGTGGACTTAGGGTGGGAGTAGGAGGAGAATGGTTCTGCAAGTAGAGAAACTTTATAACTATGGTGCAAGAGCAGGAAAGGTTAGAAAGCCTTGGGAAGTTATCAGGCCATTTCTTGAGCTGATGACAAAGCAACAACCAGCAACAAAACTGCAATAGCATTTTGAGGAAAGCCCAAGAGCCTCAAACTCCATGTCAAAGGCAGGTACAGTGGCTTATGCCGTAATCCCAACATTTTGGGAGGATGAGGCGGGAGGATTGCTTGAGGCCAGAAAGTCGAGATTAGCCTGGGCAGCATAGCTAGACTCCATCTCTATTTTTATGTATATATAAATATATATATTTTAAATACCAAGTCAAAAAGTGGGGAAGTTATTTGAAAAGCAATGAGGAGTCACTAGAAGCTTTTGTGCAGGTGAATCACTAGGATCATAACTGCACTTAAGGAAGACTAATTTGGAGATTTTTTTTTTTTTGAGTAGGAGTCTCACTCTGCTGACCAGGCTGGAGTGTAGTAGCACACTCACAGCCACCACAACCTCGACCTGCTAGACTCAGGCGATCCTTCCGCCTCACCCTTCCAAGTAGCTGGAACCACAGGTATGTGTCACCACGCTTGGCTAATTTTTTTAAAATTATTTATTGTAGAGACGAGGTCTCACCAAGTTGCCTAGGTTGGTCTCGAACCACTCACTCAAGTAGCCCTCCCACCTCAGCCTCCTAAAGTGCTGGGATTATAGGAGTGAGCTACCATGTCTGGCTTGGAGATGGTTTTTAAGAAGAGGAAGACTAAAGGCAGGCTGAAAAAAATAGCTTGCTAGTTCAATCACTCAGGCAAAGGCAAATGAGGGCCTCAGCTAGGGCAGTGGGAGTGGAAGGTAGGAGAGAGGTTGGGGAACAGCCACCATGCTTTGTGACCAACTGCCCTGCAGTGAGCTGTTAAAGTCAGAGGCAAAAATATAAACACGAATTTTAGCAAAGTCCTAAAATCAGTTAAATGTTCAACTCAAGGGATTGTGGGGGATTTTTCTTTTTTTTTTTCTTTGCATCTTGAGGAGAAAAGGTAAATTTTTATTTCCATATTTTCTTATATATATAGCCACTGATAAGTTTTCAGGCAATCCACTTGCAAGTGTTTCTATTGTCTTATGTAATACAGATATTGAAGTCATTTGACTTTGGTAGACAACTGTTCAAGATTCATGTCATTAAGATTAAATTTGAATCGGGTGCGGTGGCTCACGCCTATAACCCCAGTACTTTGGGAGGCCAAGGGAGGAGAGTCGCTTGAGTCCGGAAGTTCAACACCTACCTGGGCAACATAGCGAGACCTTGTCTCTACAAAAATTCAAAAAATTAGTATGGTGTGGTGGTGCATGTTTAAAATTTCAACTACCTGGAAGGCTGAGTGGAAGGATCACCTGAGCCCAGGAGTTGGAGGCTGTGGTGAGCCATGATTGTACCATTGCACTCCAGCCTACATGACAGAGTGAGATTGCAATGAGAGGACAGTAATAGAGTATACCATAGACTTAGGTTAAGAGCATGCTATAACCCAGTAAATATGTAATCGGCTTGTGGACAATAGCACAGCCATTTTTAATTTTCTGTCTTAAAACATAACCTATAACTGTTTAAAGTTTCAGTTATGGGAAAAAACTGTAAAGCTCCAGTTACAAACTTCAACCCCTTCCCTTATCTCACTTTCCCCTTAGCAACATCCAGTCAGGTGCCAGGGGTTAATCACCTAAGTTTCCAGATGTCTCTGCAACTTCCCTAGCTAGTGGACCAAGGTCAGCCTGAGTCAGGCTAGCCAATCCTCCACGATTAAGCTGACCACCAGAGGAACTACCCAATTAAATGGTAACAAAACTGGAAAGCCCCCCAAACTCCTCCTCCCTTTGTGTAAAAGTATAAAAGGCATCTGCTTAAGGAAATCAGGGCTCTGAATGTACTCTGCTGTGTCGGTTGTCGACAGAGGTCCAGGCTCGAGCTTGCAAATAAAGACCCTCTTGAACTTTCATCGGAATTGGCTCTTGGTGGTCTCTCGGATTGAACTTTCAGCCACTACAGCAACTTAAAAAAAAAAATTAAATTCTAATTTCTAAAATTAATTTTACCCCTTTCTGTGTTTAATTTTCAACTTCCTCCTCTACGACTGACCAGTGGGCCACAGTTTGCAGGGTTTATTTTTACTCATTACTTCTTTTGTTTGCTTTAGCTGATATTTTTTTTCCATCATTTGGATAGAAAGGAATTGTACATCTGAAAAGCATCAAAATATGAGAAATGTGATGTTAAAATAATCTACATGAGCTGCTTGAATCTGGGATTATAAATAGCTATCTCCTCTGTTTCTTTCATATTTGATCCACCTATTATTGGTGGTCTACCTTCCAAATAGATTCAAAATCCAACCATTTCATTTCTCCACTCTCTCACTACTGTCCCCTGATAGACTCATCACCATCGCTCATGGTAGATTACCCCATGTCCTCTTATAGTTTTCTCTAATTCTATGCCTACCCCACCCCCAGGGTCTTTTGCACCTAACGACTGAATAGCCCATTTAAAACAGAAATTGATAACATCCCTCCTCCACTCAAACCTTTCTTTTTTTTTTGAGTTGGAGTCTCACTTGGTCACCCAGACTGGAGTGCAGTGGCCGCTCCCAGCCGCCGCAGCCTCGCCTGCTGGGCTCCAGCGATCCTTCTGCCTCAGCCTTCCAAGTAGCCGGAATTACAGGCATGTGCTACCCGCCTGGCTGATTTTTTGATTTATTGTAGAGATGAGGTCTCGCTGCCCAGGTGGGTCTCGAACCTGCAGGCTCAGGCAAGCCACTCACCTCAGCCTCCCAAAGGCAGGGAATTACAGGCTGAGCCACCGAGCCTGGCTCACTCAAACCTTTCAAAGGTTTCCTAAATGGCTCCAATGTCAAAGTCCTTAACTGGCCCCATGTGCCTTACATAGTACGGCCGCCACTACCCTCTTCACGACCCTTCCTCATTTCCTTCCGCGCTCATCTTGGTTCACCCTGCTCCAGCCATGATGGTCTCCTGGCAGTATTCCACACCAAGGAAACTTTGACTCTCACTGTTTCCTTTGCTTGGAAAACTCCTTCCTCAAATACCCACTTGGCTGACTCTCATACTGTCTTTCAAGATTTTTGCCCAGATCTTAGCTCTCAGTAGGGCTTCTCCTGGTTACCCTGTTCATGGCTGCAACCCAAGGTTTACTTCCAGCACTCCCTGACTCATTCTTCTCCACCTTTACTAGCACAGCCGGTACTTTATTTATTATGTGGATTGTTTATTATCAGTCTCCCTCAACTTGAAGTGTGGCTCCACAAACAACATGAATCACTGACCACTTCATTCACTGGCGTGTTCCAAATATTTAGAACAGTGACTCTCGATAAATACCTATTAAAGGAATGAATACACCTAGAAGCATAGACCAGGTTATCACATAAAGTTTTTTTAAAAATGAAACTCAGAGGAAAAAATACCTGGAGCAGATTTTTAGTGATGTTTGTGGCTCTTAAGTCACTTTATAACTTATAAAAAATTTTCAGGTTTGAAATGGGAAGGAAATTGGTTCCTTCTTTGCTTGTCTGTGAATTTTGGGGAACCACGGATAGTGACTTCCACAAAATATCTTCCAAAGGGAAACTTAAAGACTGTTACCTATGTGGAGGCTTTTTATTACACCTGTTAGAAAGCTCCCAGTTTCTAACTTCTGTAAGAATAAATGGCTGGGTGCAGTGGCTCATGTCTGTAATCCCAACACTTTGGGAAGCAGAGTCGAGAGGATTACCTGAACCCAGGTGTTTGGGACCAGCCTGGGCTACTTGGCGAGAACTTATCTTTACAATAAAGAAAAATTAGCCGGACATGGTGGTGCATAGCTGTAGTTCCAGCTACTTGGAAGGCTGAGACGGAAGGATCATCTGAGCCTAGCAGGTCGAGGCTGCGGTGGTGGTGAGTGTGCCACTGCACTCCAGCCTGGGCAACAGAGTGAGACTCCAACTCAAAAAAAAAAAAAAGAATAAACAGATGTCCTTTCCACTATCACTTCATGATCACATGAAGCTTCCTGAAGAACATGGATCATAAACAAAAATGTTGATGTTGAATCTATCATCACAAAATGAAAGTTCATTACCCAAAATAATTTTTTAAGGAATATTTCAGATAAAAGTTATCATGATTTTTTTTTCAAACTTCATCTGTTTAAATAAAAAGCCTAAAGTTATTTTAACCAAGTGCCTTGCATGTCTGTTTTTCAGAAACAAGAGAAAACAAAAACAAAATCTGCCTGAGAAATATGTGAGCAGGAGGAACATATTCTGTTGCTAAGGGAAAAAACCCTACTGTTCAACATTTATCTCACTATTTCCAATATATTTCTTTTTTAACATGTTAGCATTAGTGGGCTGCCAAAAACTGCTCAACGTAGAACTCTTAAGAAATAACATTTGTTTGATGATCCAGAACATTTAAAAACTCTTCTGAATTCAGTGACCTAACTACTGGTCTCACAAACATTCTTTTATTTTTTTGTATTAAAACAAGCATTCCCTGAGCTTTCCCTTCCATCAAGTTAGGCTGTTAATGTATAATGAAGGTGAACCATGATCTTTTATCTAAGAAGACAATTTAGTTGCTTTTATTTTCTCCAAAAGGAGTTCGCAATGCCTGAAGATACCTTAGTAATCATGTCACCAGTCTGCCATCGTAAAATGGAAAATCTCAGTATTTTACAACTGAAATAAATCAGAAAAGGGATATATTGATGGACACATTGGAAGGGAGAGGGAATTTGAGGAAGGGATGGAGGTAAAAATCAGAGAGAGACAAAGACACAAGGAGAAAGAAACAGGCAGAGACAGAGAAACTCAACAGAAATATGAAATTCTCCATTAATCAACAGCAAAAACCACTTATGGAAGACCTACTGAGCACAAAACTGATAACTTCTTTAGGAACAATAAAGGGTAGTCCAATAAGAAAATTGTCAAAATCTGGGAAAAATTTTCAGGTCTGAAGAGATCATTAAGTTTAAGTGATATAAAGAAAATAGAAAACTTTTCCTAAATTCAGAAACCGATTTTCAAAGAGGAGAAAGGGGCCAGGCACAATGGCTCACACCTGTAATCCTTGCACTTTGGGAGGCTGAGGTGGGAGGATTGCTTGAACCGAGGGGTTCAAGACCAGGTTGGGCAATATAACAAGATCTTGCCTCTATTTTAATAAAATAATAATAAATAAAAAAGAGGAGAATGATTACTTTAAGGAAAAGCTATCAATATATTTTAAAAGAATATATTGTAAGTTCAAAGTTTGGTCTAAATTTTACCACAAAGTCTAATTTTATTTATGTCTTGCTTAATTTTGGCTAAGTATATTCTAGAGATTTTAATAAACATATTTAGTCAACAAATATTTATTTCTCATCTTGGCTGCCTGACAAATAAATTAGAAAAGTGACCACAATTATCCACTGACAGTGTGAGAAAAACACAGAGGTCATTATTTAAATGACCAATTTAACATTGTAAGTCCATACGCTGACAGTGCAGAAGTAAAGATGAAAACTTTATCACATTGAATAGAAATTACGGCAGAAGAGGTCTGGTAAATAAATGAATTGCCATAATCTGTCAGAACCTGTCATCATTTAGGAATATGAAGGACAAGCGTTGTGGTTGAGTGGAGAGAGCATGTCTTATAAAGCTAGACAGAGCCAGGCTCCGTGGCTCAGCCTGTAATCCCATGCCTTGGGAGGCTGAGGTGAGTGAATTGCCTGAGCGCGCGGGTTCAAGGCCTGCCCGGGCAACTTGGTGAGACCGCATCTCTACAATAAATCAAAAATTAGCTGGGTGTGGTAGCGCGCGCCTGTAGTTCCAGCTACTTGGAAGGCGGAGGTGGAAGGATCGCCGGAGCCCAGCAGGCCGAGGCTGCGGTGGCCGGGAGCGGCCACTGCACTCCAGTCTGGGCGACAGAGTGAGACTCCAACTCAAAAAAAAATAATAATAATAATAAATAAATAAATAAAGCTAGACAGACTGAGACTTCCATCTGAGGCACTGCTCTCACTGGGCTCTTGGCCATGCCATTGAACATCGAACTTTAGTCTCTTTAACCATAAAATGAAGGGAGTACTATCTACTTCCTCATGACCTGGAAATAGGAACCAATCTTTGAAACCAGAAAAAAAAAAGGCGCTTACCACAATGAAAATGATGGATAAATCTGACATGTTAAAAATCAAGAATTTCTGTGTACAAAGAGAAATCTTGAAACAAAAGTTTAAATAGTGAGATTCGGGCTGGACTCAGTGGCTCAGACTGTAATCCCAGCATTTTGGGAGGCAGAGGCTAGAGGTTTACCTGAGCCCACGGGTTAGAAACCAGCCTGGGCAACTTGGCAAGACGTCATCTCTACAATAAATGAAAAAAATTAGCCGGGCACAGTAGTGTGCACCTGTAGTTCCAGCGATTTAGAAGGCTGAGGCGAAAGGATCACCAGAGCCCAGCAGGTTGACGTCGGGGAGGCCATGAGTGTGCCACGGCACTTCAGCCTGGGCAACAGAGTGAGACTCCTACTCAGAAAAATAAAAAGTGAGATTTGCTCACATAGTTGACAAAGAACTAATACATAGAATAATAAATTAAGAAATCTTATCAAGCTGGGAGTGGTGGCACACACCTGTAGTGCCAGCTACTCAGGAGACTGAGGTGAGAGGGATCGCTTGAGACCAGGAGTTCAAGGCTGCAGTGAGCCATGATCATGCCCCTATACTCCAGCCTGAGTGACAGACTCCCAACACAAAAAAAAAAAAAAAAGGGGAAAGAAATCTTACTAATCAAAAAAAGAAGAGAAGGAAGATGAAGAGGAAGAGGATACAGCTGAAAATGTACAAAAGACTTAGCAAACACTTCAGAACAGAGAAAATTCAAATGGCTAATAAACAAGAAAGGCTGTTTGGCCTTATTAGTAATGAATAAAATGCAAATTAAGTAATACTACTTCTTCAAGGTTCTTTGGGGGAATTAAATGATTACATATTTAATGCACATACATAAGTCCAGAACATGGTAGGTGAAAAAACCATAAATCTACTTCCCCCATGTCCCAATGACCCTTGTTTGACCCATTCTAGGGGCCCTTACTATAACACCAAAAGCATCCAAATATGAAGCAACTCTTCACGGTCTTAACATCCATTAATAATGTGAACTCACATTCAATGTTTCCAAAGCTTAGAATCGCATTTTGACTCCTCTCTAGTGAATATACAAATCATGCCATATGCAGTTTTAATGCACTAACCCCACTCCTGGCTTCCAGCTATCTTTCTGGCTCTACTTTTCTCTTGATGCTATTTTTTCATCCTCTTTAAGTTCATTTTGCATTGTTGTAGTACATGCACTGAGGCACAGCACTTAAATTCTTTCTAAGAACAAGTAGGGCACACATAAAAACTACAAAACAAGTCTTTGCAAACATTGGCTTATCACCCAGAAACCCTTGACATTCCCATGAATGCTCTGAGCATCTGTGGGTCACACACAAATTGACCAAGTTTGTCATACCAATAAGTTGCTATGGAGAAAGCTCAAAATCTGCACATTGAAAATCATCTTGCTCATCAGCAGGCACCTTAATTTGGCCTGTTCTAAAAATGCATTGGTCATGGTGATGTCTACCCATTTGAAAGGAAGGATGTCCACACATCCGATCAATAAACAACAGGCTACTTACGTTGGCACATATCGAAGGAGACTGAGGTTGGGAAGAAGGAGGGGGTGGTGTCTCCACAGTCATTTCAGAATCTTCCTGTTCACTTTCACTGTAACATTCTATAACAGAAATGAAAATGCTTGATGTTTTAACGTTGTCATCACTTATTCCATAATGCATGAGCAGAGGTTTTGCTCCATCTGGCTACTGCAATTTCAATCCAATTCAGAAAGTCCACATCTAGGGAACTACCTGATGCAAGATAATTATATAAGAGGGAGAAGCTAATGGCCACCTAAGGTCTTCTGTCCTAAAGAGCATCAGTACACAGGAGCATCAACCATACAGCAATAAAATAAAATAATTCCTCGAAAGAGTTGTGAGCCATACACTAAGAAAGTATAAAACCAGGGCATGATTAATTTTTATTGTAGGAATCACAATGAGCTCCATCTAGCAGGATCACTAAACCATCAGTGGTGCAGAGTTTGGGAAGCTCCAGACTTAGGGAGAAGGTTGAGCAGAGAATGTGGAGACTCTTATGGGATACAGAAAATGAAGCTGAAAGGTCATTGAGGCCACATCATGGAAGGCCTCACATACCAGGACAAGGAGAAGATGATTCTTTTTTTTTAAACAGGGTCTCTCTCTCTCTCTCCCCGCCCCCCCAAGCTGGAGAGCAGCGGTGCAACCTCAGACTCTTGGGCTCAAGTGGCCTTCCCTCCTTGACCTTCCAAAGTTCTGGGATTACAGGCATGGGACACCATATCCAGTATGCAGAGAAGATTTTTGTATAGTTTTTCACCCCCTCACACTCCTACCCAAGAAGATGGGTAGGACACTGATTTCCTAGTATTACCTTGTATTCCTTTATTGTTTCAAACCCAGTCGCTACTTTTCCATTTTTAAATATAAGATTTTATGCTTTTGTTATCAGAAGATATAATTTTCTAGTTGCAATTCCCAAGTCTCCTGTGATCTGAGCTTTTAAGAAATACAATCAACTCAGTCGCCCCAGCATCCCAACCCTTCCTCTTCATGACACTAAGGACTAATTTCATCATTAAGAAGAATTAGACTCCTATAGCTTTTGAACCCTGAAAGCTACAGACTGAGCTAAAAATACGACTTGTGTCCCAACCTGACCTTCAGGTTCCTAGTATAATCTTCGGGTAACTAGTCTCAGCACACACCTGGCGGAAATGTTAAAATATCAGAGAGGAAATCGTGGGATGAAAGTTATCTGACCAGATCATGATGAGACCATGTCTATGAGTAAGAATTCAGCAAGTAAAGCAATCAGACATTTGCATTGGCGACTGTGTGAGATGTCATGAAGCGTACAGCTGCCGGAGTGTGGGTGGGGTGTGAAAAGCATTCATAGCCAGCATGGGAAGCTCTAGTTCATGGTGGTGAGTCTGTGTGAATATGTCTGTCTCTACATATTTTCAGATCCTTTAAATGCCAGAGTATGTTTCCTCAGGATTAGTCTATACATAGAATTTGACATGGTGTTCTCATCCTATTTCAACCTGTCCTAATAATCTTGCTAAATATTCAGAAATTTAAAACAGAACATACCTTCATCCTTTGTAGTGGCTTCATGATGGATTACAGCTAATCCAAGCTTATTTAACCACCTAAAATTCAAATAGAAATTAAATGTTTGTCCCAAAAGATGGGCCACCTATTCATTCATTTTCCCCCGACCCTGAAAAAGGACATTGTGCAAGTTTTTGTTATGAAATGAAGTAATAATTCTCTTGTCAACTTGAATATTTCTAGAAACAGCATAAGTTTGAAGCATCCAAACCTACGACCTCTGGTTTCACAATTATTTCCTGATACAGAGTATCTTTTGTCAGATAAGCAGTGAGGTGCCTCATTATCCAGTTTATTAATGTGGACAGCTAAATTTGATATTCTAAATACATTAACAAATATATCTTCTGTAATTGGGCATTTGAAATTTTAGCAACCATTAAATCCTTTATCATTGGATTTAGTAATTTGGCCATTAAAGTTGTTGAGTGTTATCACCTATAATTCTTAAAGACTGTTTATTTTAGGAAAAAAATAAAGATCATCCATTTTTAAAGAAGAAATATTTATCTCAACCAGTAAACAGTCTGGCTAAGACTTAACAGATATTTTTAAATAAGGAAAAATTTTAATTCCTAGAAGAATTTTATGTAAGGTAAACATTTTCCTGTGTACCATATTAACAATGAATTACAATTAAACAACAATAACAAAAATAAAACTAGACAACTCAAAGTTGGCTTATTACTTCAGATCACTGCAGTTCCTTCTCAAGGGTTTCATTGAAACATATTTTAAAAGACAATTTTTTTAAAAGAAAGTACACAAAGTGTGTCTATTTAGTATATTTCACATCATATAATCTTATACTTACTGGGAAAATACTATTTTGAGACTGAAAATCTAGATGTTTTTATTTCCCACATCATTCTAGTTTTCTGAATTTTAAAAAAGTATTCTATTTTGTGTATTTATTTATTTTTTGAGAAACCAGAGCATTCAAATTGGTCTACGACAACCAGTACTGATCAAATAACAATAGCAAATAATAAAATAGCAAAATATAAACAATAACAAATAATAAAAATAGCAACAATGATTCTATGCATTTAATAATTTGCTTATACTTTTGATTTCTTCCAGTCCTACAATACCTCATGAACAATTCAGCATGCTGTATTTGCATGATGACATAAATATTGCACATTCCCAAGTCTATAATTATCAGCTAATTAAGGACACATTCACCCCTATCGTGGTCTTCCTGAATGCATTCTTTTTTAACAAGAAATATACAATAAATTTGATTTTTAAAAATAAGCAAAACAAGAGCGTCTAAAGAATGAAGATGAGCTCCAGCATCCTTTAAGTCCCCTTCAGTACCATGATAAACACAAGTTCTCTGGGGACCACTTAAAATTGGACCAATAAAGAGACCAGATTATACCCCAAGAACCCAAAAATGTTTATCAAGCCTCTGCAGAATAATAGGCAAAATAAAAGAGCAGAAAAAATGCAAATGGCTGAACAATGTATGAAAAACAAAAAAATTCAGCCTCAACAGTACTTTGGAAAATGCATACTCAAACACAGGAAAATATTTTCACCACTGGCTTGGAAAAGATTAAAAATATTATTGATTTCTAATATTTAGGAGGAAATGGAAAAATGAGCACACTCATTTTGGGTTGAATATGAAAACTGATACAGCCATTTTGGGGCAGGCAATTTGGTAATATTATTCAAAATTTAAATATCCATTCTGACTGCCCAACAATTCCAATTATCAATCCTACAAAAACACATTTTTAGATCCACAAATGAACAGGGAAAAACATAAACTGTCAACAAGGCTAATAATGGCCAAAAAGAAAAAAAACACATTGTTCATTAAAAGGAAAATGGACACATAAATTACTTATTCTATCAACATTAATTCTATAAATAACAAATTGTAATTAAGCTAATAAAAAGATGAAGGTGGCTGGGCTCTGTGGCTCAGCCTGTAATCCCAGCACTTTGGGAACCCGAGGCAAGTGGATTGTCTGAGCCCGCTGGTTTGAGACCAGCCCCAGCAACTTGTCAAGACCTCATCTCTACAATAAATAAAAAATCAGCTGGGCATGGGGACACGCCTATAGTTCCGGCTCCTTGGAAGGCTGAGGCGGCAGGATTGCCGGAGCCCAGCAGGGTGAGGCTGCAGTGGCCAGGAGAGCATGCCACTGCACTCCAGTCTGGGTGACAGAGTGAGACTTCAACTGGAAAAAAAAAAAAAAAAGAAGATGAAGGTGAGGAGGCTTGTAATAACCTGGAAGAATCCTAACATATTGTTAATTGAAAAAAGCACATGTAGAACAATATGTTTAGCCTGATCTCATGTACTTCAAAAACTACATATTTGTTTATGTGTATGAATTGGTATGCACAGAAATGTGTCAGGAAAGAATATACCTCTTATTGCTAAAAGTGGTTAACCTAACCAGTCCTATTCAACACAGTATCGGAACTCCTAGCCTGAGCAATCAGAAAAGAGGAAGAAAAGGCATCCAAACTGGCAAGGAGGGAGTCAAACTATCTGTTTGCTGATGA
This sequence comes from Carlito syrichta, assembly GCF_000164805.1. Lineage (NCBI taxonomy): Eukaryota > Metazoa > Chordata > Mammalia > Primates > Tarsiidae > Carlito > Carlito syrichta. Next base: position 250,294 of record NW_007090138.1, read on the forward strand.
CATGATTATAAACCTAAAAGACCTAAAAACTCCTCCAAGAGACTCCCAGCCCTGATGAGCAACTGCAGTAAAGTTTCAGAATATAAAATCAATTTATAAAAATCAGCAACATTTCTTCACACCGATAATGCTCAAGCCAAGAACCAAATCAAGAGCTCAATTCCATTTATAATAGCCACACAAAAATAGTGCCTAGGAGCCAGGCTCGGTGGCTCAGCCTGTAATCCCGCGCCTTGGGAGGCTGAGGTGAGTGAATTGCCTGAGCCCACGGGTTCAGGCCCGCCTGGGCAACTTGGTGAGACCTCACCTCTACAATAAATCAAAAAATCAGCTGGGCGTGGTAGTGCATGCCTGTAATCCTGGCTACTTGGAAGGCTGAGACGGAAGGATCCCCGGAGCCCAGCAGGTCGAGGCTGCGGTGGCCAGGAGGGGCCACTGCACTCCAGTCTGGGCAACAAAGTGAGACTCCAACTCAAAAAAAAAAAAAAAGTACCTAGGAATAAATTTAACCAAGGAAGAGAAAGATTTCTATAAGTAGAACTACAAAGCACTGATGAAAGAAATTGTAGAGGATATAAATAAATGGAAGAATATACTATGCCCAGGGACCCGAGGTATCGATATAATTAAAATGACCATATGTTCCAAAGCAATCTATAGCCTCAATGTAATTCCTATCCAGATACCAAAACCATTTTCTACTGATCTTAAAAAAAAAATCCTAAAGTTTATGTGTACCAAAAAGAGCTCCCAAAGCCAAAGCAAGCCTAAATCAAAAGAGCAAATGTGGAGGCATCACACTGCTTGACTTCAAGTTATACAGCAAGGTTATAGTAACTAAAATAGCATGGTACTGGTACAAAAAAATAGACAGATCAAAGGAACAGAATAAAGAACACAGAAATAAAACCACATGCCCACAGCCAACTGATCTTTGACAAAGCTGACAAAAATATACAGTGGGGAAAGGACACCCTATTCAATCAATGGTGCTGGGAAAATTGGCTAGCCATACTACAGAAGAATGAAACCAAACCCATACCTCTTATCAAATACAAAAACTAACTCCATGTGGGTTAAGCACTTAAATGTAAGGCAGAAATATTTAAAATACTAGAAGAAAATCTAGGAAAAATTCTTCTGGACATTGGTCTAGGCAAAGAATTTATAACAAAGACCCTAAAAGCAAATGCAACAAAAACAAAAATAGAAAATGGAACTTAAACTAAAGAGCTTCTGCACAGCAAAATAAATAATCAACAGAGTGAACAGAAAATCTATGGAATGGGAGGAAATATCTGCAAATTATGCCTCACATGAAAGAATGATATCTAGAATCTGCAACTCAATATGGGGGGAAGAAAAAACAAGCATCAAAAACAGGCAAAGAACATGAATAGATAGACACTTCCCAAAGAAGATATAAAGAAACCAACAAACAAGAAAAAAGGCTCGGCATCACTAATCAACAGAGAAATGGAAATGAAAACTACAGAGATAAATCATCTTACACCAGTCAGAGAAAGGCTGTCCTTAAAAAGTCAAAGAACAACAGATGTTGGCGTGGATGCAGAGTTAAAGGAACACGCACATACTTCATATACTGTTGGTGGGAATGAAAACTAGTTCAGTCTCTGTGGAAAACAGTGTGGAGATTTCTCAAAGAACTAAAAAGAGAACTATCATTCAACCCAGCAATCCCACTATCTACCCAAAGGAAATGAAATAATTATATAAAAAAGTTACTTGCACTCATATGTTCATTGCAGCACTATTCACAACAGCAAAGTCATGGAACCAACCTAAGTGCTCATCAACGACTGACTGGATAAAGAAAATGTGGAATATATACATCATAGACTACATACAGCCATAAAAAAAAAGAATGAAATCGTGTCCTTTGCAGTAACATGGATAAAGCCGGAAAGCATTACCTTAGGAGAACTAATTCAGAAACAGAAAACTGAACACCGCATGTTCTCACTTAGATCTGAGAGCTCAATGGACATAAACAAGACACTGGCAACACTAACAGGTGGGAGGTCAGGAAGGGGCCAAGGGTTCAGAAGCTACCTACTGGATACAATGTCCACTGTTTGGGGAATGAGGACGCCTGAAACCCAAACCCAGTATGCATTATCTGAGTGTAACAAAGATGCACTTGTACTGCCTGAATCTAAGATTAAAAATTAAAATTAAAAACTTTAAGTAGGCCAGGTTTGGTGGCTCGGGCATATAATCCCAGCACTTTGGGAGGCCGAGGTGAGAGGATTGCCTGAGCCCACGTGTTCCCCAGGCAACTTGGTGAGACCTCATCTCTACAATAAATCCAGAAAAAATTACCCAGGCATGGTGGCACATGCCTGTAGTTCCAGCTAGTTGGAAGGCAGAGTTGGAAGGATCACCTGAGCCCAGCAGGTAGAGGCTGCGGTGGCCGTGAGCGTGCCACTGCCCTCCAGCTTGGGCGACAGAGTGAGACTCCAATTCAAAAAAAAAAAAAATTTAAGTAAAAATAGGCTGGGAGCAATGGCTCACACATGTAATCCCAGCATTGGAAGACTGAGGTGAAAGGATCACTTGAGCCCAGGAATTTGAGCCAGCATAGGCAAGGTAGAGAGACTTTGTCTCTACAAAAAATAAAAACATTAGCCAGGCGCAGTGGTATGTGCCTCTAGTGCAAGCTACGCTGGAGGCTGAGATGGATAGATGACCCAAACCCAGGAGTAGTGGATACCATGAGCCGTGATCACCATTGTACTCCAACCTAGGCGTCAGAGTGAGACCCCAACAAAAAATAATAATAAATTAATAAATAAATATTCATATTAAAAGCAGCAAACCATAGAGAGTAGTTCAATTGAAAAGTGAGAGTGGGGAGTCTAGGAATTCTTTCACTCTTTCTAATTCTGTATTATTTGACTTTTAAACACAAATTTGTTTTATGTATTAACTAAAACACACATTTAGAAGGTCATTTTTAAAAACTGATCAAGCAAAACATAGTTCACTTTTTTAAAATATCATAATAATTTTTAGCTTACACCTGATTTCATAATTGTATAAGCTGACCCTCCCCCCCAAAAAAAGCATCTGAAAGCAAAATAGACAACTTTTTTTTAAAAGAGACAAAAATAATTTTGAATTGAGAGTGTCTGAAACAAGAGAAGCTCCTTTCCAAAACACGAAAATATAGCAAAATGGAAGAGCACTGGCAATAAAGAAAAGATTTCTCTCAGTCCTCACCCCAAACTGTTGTCCTTTTCATTGCAACCATAGTTCACCTGCTGTGAAAAACCGGTGATAGTTTAGAATCTTATTTGACTGTTTTTTCCCTAGGACCTACTGGCTTAGAGTATCTTCTTTGCTAAGAACTTTTTAAAAACACGATGGCGGTAGGAAAACTATCTGCAGCTAAATAGATGGATGCACTTATATTTACATAAAAGCAAATGGCAGATGCTTCCTGGGAGTTTGTTGTATATTAACTTGACGTGAATGTGTGTCTTGGAGGAGAACAAGTGTTAAGAAATCGATGTACAAAACAAGAGCATTCTTCCCACAAACACTGTCTGCAAAAGGCAGCTACCGTCAAAACCAACTCTTTCGTTATCCTTAATTACTTAGCCCTGCACTTTTAAACCGAGACTCACTACAGAACATGTGGCGTTTCTATTAAACTTAATTAACTTTCCCTTCATCGTCCCTGAGAGAAACGTCACCATCCAGAAATGCAGTTGCCCAAGGAGGGAAACTTCTAAAACAGGACTCATCGCTCCAAATGCCACCCCCTCCCTCCCCCACACCTCTGCATCTCACCAAGTAATACCCAGATACATTATTTCCTGACTTAAACAGGCCATATCAGTAAGAAGGGAAACTCGTCTGATGTCATTGCAAAATAAATCTCTAAGTATCATCTGCATAATCTTGTGGGAGAAGGAAGAAGTCGTATTTAGAAGGATAAAACTCAATAATTATATTATAAATATGAGATTATTATATATTTTAGGCACAGACAAAATGGGCCATTAACCTATGAGTGGCTAGATGGGCAATTTTCAAGCATAAAGATCACTGGAAGATTCAAAAACATGAAATCAAGACACCCTAAGTTTAAATTTCAATTTACATCTTGTTTGTAAGCTGGAAAGATAATCGCTAACAGATTTTTCAAGTAAAATTAACAGATCTTCACAGCAAAGATAGGCAGTAAGATCTTGGATAGCTGTGAATGACTTTAACAACCAACACGGTAGAGTATATATATCATATCTATAGATAATACTCATGGAACTCTGCTTGCCATTAGATAGGTATATACAAAAATAAAAAGGGAAGGTAAATGGGTTGGAAATGTGAATAAACACTGAGGAGGTGAGGAGAGAGAAGCTGGCAGCTAAATAACTCTGATGTGTGACTTAGAGAGTGACTGTGACTTAGACAGTGACTCTGCCTGAAATATCACAGATTCAGATAACCATGGAAGGGTCTCACACTTTTATTGATTTAAAAATGCACTTTACTGTGTAGGAGGAGAAATTCACTGGGTTAAAAAAAAAGAAAGAAGAAGCGATTGTTTCTTTGGTAAACTCAGTCTCACGCACCTCTTGTTGGAGACAGAACTACTTTGAAAGAATCAACCACAAGATGAGTGGGAAGGATGTGGGGAAGGAAGTCGAAGCTATAAGGCTCTTTCAGAGAGAAGCCAGATGGCAGGAGGTACTGGGGAGGAGACCATTTGGCATTAACTGATGGCTCTTCTGCTCTCTAAAACTCACTGCCCCAGGGTTCCAAGTACTGGTAGACAGGACCTTATCTCTCCTACACTTCACTTACACAGCAAGGGCTTGCTGATCAACAGGATTTAGTGACTGATGCAAATAAAAGAGATAAGTAAAAGGGCTTTGACTGTGAAGACTTTAAAATCCTCACCTTTTGTGTATCTGCTCTTATTTTTCTCAGATGCTTGCAAATGCCAAGGGGAAAAATGGTAATATCAGAAAGAGGGTAGAAACAAATTCTCTTTGTTCAAGTAAATCAGAGAGTTATTTGGAAGACAATTGTCAATTCCTTGCCTTGTTATTTCTAACAAAAGGCCTCCCAACTTTCTGTGGTACAAAGCCATTCATTCTACCCTCATCTGAAGTAAGTGTAGGGAACAAATAAGAAAGCTTCTAGCTGGACAGTGCTGCTGAGCGGATATCCTGTATGGTGTGTGTGTGTGTGTGTGTGTGTGTGTGTGTGTGTGTGTGTGTGTGTGTGTGTGTGTTTGCTGAAAGGCAACTGCTTTTCTTTTTAAGTTTCCAGAGCAAGAGGGTAAAAAGAAGTTATTTAGGGCAGGTAGGTAAGGAAATCATTATGTACACATAAAATACATTAAACATTATCTCTATGAATGAAGAAAATATGTGTGGTTATTTTTCATTGCTATTGCCAGCACTGCTGCAATGTGGTATCTAGTAGGTTTTCCATAAATGTATTTTCAGTTGGTTGTGTGAGGGTAATAAGACACGCCGAATTCTAAGAATATAGCTAAATTAAGTAGAATGTCCACTGATGCCTCGAGACAGCACCTCAAATACATCCACATTCAAGTCACAGCCATTGTGATCACATCTCAACCTAGACCAGTAGGGGACGGTGTAAGGCAGGTAGGACTCTCTCTGCATGTAGCCCATTTATCTAAATAGAGCACACTGGAAATAGAGCCAGGGATCTAAAATTTTAAGTGAGATATACTCTGAGCAAGGACATTTTGAAAAATGTTCAGGACAATACATGGAGAGGTGATGAATACATGAGCCATCATGATAACCACACAGCTGTCACAATAAATACTATGTAGAACTCTGAAAGCTGCAAATCAGTTACATCATACTTTCAAGTCTTTCTCCTTTTAATACTGATTCTCATTTTGACATTTTCTTTCAATGATTTCTGTTCACTCCTTTCTTGACCTAGTGATTTCTTCAGAAGAGTTGTACCACCTCTTTCTAAAATAGCCATTTTGATACATGTAGCTCTAGAAAATGCTTAAAAATACTGGAGAGGAAAGTAAGAAGACTTTGTAACTGCTGAAGATATTATGAATATGAACATATGCTTATAATTCCAATACTTGGTCAAAGTAAGTATCCTCCCAAAAAAGATTGGATTTACCAATTTCCTCTACTTACACATTCATTTCCTGCACATTTTCAGCTGCGAAATAAAAGGTCTTGATCTGTGGATGGCTGATCTTAAAAGCACTTGAAGGGAGAAAAAACATAAGAAATTGTGTTTATAGTTGTCAGTGGGTCTGAAAGTTAATCGGTCAAATATAAGAATTGCAAACTCATCTGTTTTCTTTGTAATACAAAAAATAATTTAGACATATTGAATAGGGAGCTGAGGGTCAATTATTATGTCAGGACATCCAGAACAGGACTGAGTCCTACCCAGCTGGTCAATAGTTTTCACTTAAATACATAGGCATATTCACTTCTTTTCACTTGCTAACTTCTTTGCTATAAAGATACAATAAATTAAAGTGATAGAGGTGTTACTTCAAAATGTTCTGATCAACTCCTTGGAGCAAAGTATTTATTCAAATTCAATCAAATATTCAGAAAAATTTCATTTCTAGAAAAATAATCAGGTATGGAATATCCACACTGTGACAACCCAACAGAAACAATATCCGACCAAGCTCAGTGGCTCAGCCTGTAACCCCAGCACTTTGGGAGGCTGAGGCGAGTGGACTGCATAAGCCCGCAGTTTCGAGACCAGCCCAGGCAACTTGGAGAGACCTTGTCTCTACAATAAATAAAAAAATTAGCTGGGTGTGGTAGCATACGCCTGTAGTTCCAACTACATGGAAGGCTGAGGTGGAAGGATGGCTGGAGCCCAGCAGGTCGACGCTGGGGTGGCCATGAGTGTGCCACTGCACTCCAGCCTGGGCAACAGAGTGAAACTCCAACTCAAAAAAAAAAAAGAAAGAAACATTATCCAAGGCACCTTTTATTAGTAAAGGAGAAAATAAGGTAGACTTTAGTATAAAAGAAAAGCATAAAACATTGAAGTTTTTCATAGCAAATGATGAAGTGTTTCCACTTTACCATTTAGACCGGAAGTCCTGCAGTACAGGCCGGGGTTTTTGTAAATAACCGGTCAAAAACCACAAGAATCAACACTGGACTTGTGCAACCACACCAGAGAGGCAATGACCTAAAGCTATGACCAGTTTATTCATTGTTTAAGAAGAAAACAACTAGCCAATTGCTGCAACTAGTAAAATAGGACAATAAAGAAATACCCTTTTCTAATAACACTGGAAAAGATGTCCAAGTTGGAAGAAATAATAAGATAAAGGTAAAATGAAAAATACAGCAGGATCATAGAAAGAGCACTTGACCCAGAGTCTGAAGACCTGGGTTTACAGCCAGTGCTTCCACAAGTTCCAAGCACAGACTCTCTGAGTTGTTTCCTTCGAGTAAAACCAGGACCATGCACTGGTGACTCCCTGCTGGTTCTCAAATCTTCTGTACTTAAATTATATCATATTGCATTCCTCAAGTTGAAGACACCTCAGAGAAATCGATTCCAGGGGTGCTCTGACAACTCCATGAAATAAGAAAGAGAAACTAGCTATCATATCTGCAATTTTGTTGGGTCCTATTTAACTATTCATTCTTCTCTTTACAAGAATGAAGTCTTGACATCTGACCTCCCTGCCAGTCCTAGATGGGAGTTGTTTTTTATTCTATCACAGACATAGTCATCAGCAACATTCCCTGCCAAGGTTTCATGGGGGTTTTAAAATTTATCTGCTCTACAAAGTGAAATTCCATTTATTCAAGATTCCGTAAGAGAAACTTAAATAAAAAATAAAATGAAATTCCAGAAAATTAGACATTAAATGCTTCTATTTCTATTTAGTGTTCCAACCCATAATATTCAAAATTCTCAGACATCTGAGTGCTACCTTCGCTCACTTTTAAATCACCATCTCACTCAATGAACATTGCAAAGAGATATTATCTGGCTCAGAGTTCTATGGAGGATGGAAAACAACTTACTGCTTTTTCTTGCATTCAGATGCTCTTTCCACAGTGAAATCAGGTAGGTTGACAAATCCATCAGCTTTCTCTGCCTGAAATAAATAAATACCACAAGTAGGAATAAATGCATCAATCCTAGGGGCTAGCTTGAGATCACATATATGGAATAGACAAGGTTTAAATGAAATGAGGGAGAATCAAAAGATAACTTCTTGAATCAGTATAAATTAATTACAGATGTATCCCAGATGCAGTTTATGAGAATAATTAAATTCTCCTGATAAGCCACCCAGAATCTTTCCATGAAAAGTAATATGACAGTTTAGGGATGGTCAAGTGGCAGGCATAGGACCTGCCCTCACCCCTTTCTGTCTTCCTGGGAAACAGCTGGCCCATCAGAAGCCTACAACCTGCTGAGTCCATAGGCACCCTCAACACAGCTCTCGTTCCCCTACTCTAGTAAGTCAAAACATAAGATAAATCCTAATTAGCAGTCTTGATCTATATGGTGGACAGAGCCCTGAGTTTGGAGTTAGCGAATCTACGTTCCTACCATGGATCTACCACCTACTAGTTGTTATGGCTTAAATGAGCTCAGACAAATAAACACTTCACAGGCACTCAACAAACATGACTCCCTATTCCAAGTCTGTAAGCAGTGCTTGGGGATTAAATCACAGAACCACATCTTACAGAATCAGCCCCATAATTGATTCCTAGGAGTTCTTTCTACAAGGAAGTCTCCAGAAAAAAATGACACTTTTGAGGACAGCATAAATATCACATTAAATCACCCAAAATTGTATAGGAAATGTAATCACTGTCCCATCTCTCTAAGAATTTGTTTATCTATATTTTATGAATAAAGTTTAACTGAGCCACAGGGAAAATTGTTTGTCATCAATAGAACTCATATCTCCTTCCTATTTTTCCCCACCCCTCCCTTACATCTCCTTTCATCTACACTGGGATCTCTGAGCACAGAAATAGAATCTATAAGATTAAATATAAATGAGTCAGTGATTATTGGGAAATGGGTAAAATTGATTTTGAAAATTTACAATCTTAGCCAGGCTCGGTGGCTCAGCCTGTAATCCTGCACTTTGGGAGGCTGAGGTGAGTGGATTGCCTGAGCCTGTGGGTTTGAGACCTGCCTGGGCAACTTGGTGAGACCTCATCTCTACAGTAAGTCAAAAATTAGCCAGGCGTGGTAGCGCGTGCCTGTAGTTCCAGCTACTTGGAA